>NC_135506.1:36165684-36430082 GCF_052857255.1 Amblyomma americanum | reverse complement strand
GGGACCCGGGAGTCGACGCCATCTGCCGGCGAGGGAGCCAGGCATGCAGCGCGCGCTTCACAAGGGTGGAGAAAGGAAGCGGGGGAAAGGGACAGGGGATAGGCGGTTGAGGGCGAAATGAGGGGGAGACCGACCGCGATTTGACGTAGCCCTTAGTGTACGCGCGAGAGAAAAGCGGATTTCGCATCACTTGTGTGGCACGGGAGTGGTCGGCTGCCGTAGTCGACGATAATGGCAGGTTCAACTTACACGCCTCCTGTGTGCAGTGAAATGACTATTCGGCCAACATTTAGGGCCCCATTTGACACCTCTCTTGAGAGGGACTAATGGGCCTATTAATCAAATGAGAAGGGCAAATAAACGCAGTTGGCGTACCACGCCCTTTAAGCCTTTGTAATGGTGTTCGGGTTTGATTAATGGTTAACTTGACATGTGCGGAGCTGCTGGTAGGGAACTTTTATTGGATGGAGTCAGCAGAGCACGCAGGTAACGGCATTGGACGTGTCCTTGACAAAGGGAAAGTGGAATTCGACCCCGGAAACATTTAGGTTCAGGCTCTTATGTATTTGGAGGTCTTCGATTTGAATAGAACGGAAGTGATATTTAGAGTCAGAACTGATGAATGTGACCTAACTAAACTCTTTCTTGAAGCTAGCTGAAATAAATTGCATTAATGATGGAACACCGGAACTTAGTTGTGACCATTGGTGTTGCGAACAGGAGGAGTTCAGGATCTTTTGCCTCTTACAACGCTTCCATGTATTAGCTGTGTTAGCTTTGTGGGCTTTCTGAGTTTTCTGAAGCAAATTTAGTTTTCTCGTATTCAGCCTTAAAAATTCAGTACATACAGTCCTACATTGATCCAATTGCTTTTTTGCAGAAGAGGGCACTGCGTATAAGAACATGCAAGAACAGGCATCAGTCCAGGGTCCCTTTGCTGAATAGGTTACAGATTTTGCAATGTCCTTTGTTATACGAAATGAGAATCGCAGTGGTAGCAAACAACTTCGGAATGATTACCGTCTTTCAATCAAAGTTTTTGTATTACCTAACAAGAATACTGTAATCGCAAGCAATATTAATTTTATTTATGTTGTAGCCTGAAACACCTATGGACATGGCATAGTTAAATACTAGTTCGGGACGAAAGTGTGGAATGCAGTACCACTTGAAATAGAAATGGCCAGCAACTTCCTGCTCTCTATTAAGCGTTTCTATTTTCTGAAAATTAACGGTTATGTTTGTTGAGCTCTTGAGCGGTGATCGCCATTGGTCTGTTGACTGATAATGCATAACCGTGTTTTATGTTTATTCTGTTGGTGATAATGAATGAGTGTAATGGACCTATACTAGCTTCAGCTAACAACACCACTAACTATTATATGACGAAAGAAGCGCTCGTCTAACTAAAAAGCGGATTTTTGAATATTGCAGAATGTCTTAGGTGAAGTACCCGGTAGTTCAATGTTCATCTATGTAACCACCTCAACAAGGACCGGACGACTTACATCAGCCGCTCTATATCGCACCTAAAACATTTCCACGCCCGTACAAATTGCGCAGTTCGTTCTTCCATCACCCATGCACTTCCATTCCAGGAGCCAGAACCGTCCGCAGGTGTAGAAGAAATTGCTGGCCACACCTCTGTATCCAATGCTCGTTTCACCGCAAAGACATCCGCGAAAAACCTGGCTTCCTTCCCTCAGTACACAGTTCGAAGCTGACGCCGGCGCATTAGCCTAATGAGCCAGCTTATCAGTGTGGCAAACGGAACCGACGCCCACACGTTTGCCGGGCACTGCGCGAATTCGTGGCGAAAGGCGGTGATGACCGGTCCGGTTTAATGGCTCAAGGGCCTACTCAAAGCCGGACAGGAAGGCCAGACGCCCGATCGGCCGCAGATATCTATACGGACGCGGTCTGGGGGCCCAGTCTCGAACCGATATCTGCAATGGCCTCCTGCGCGAGTGTGGGCTGGTCTCTGAATACGCAGAGGCGATGCGTAAAGGATGTGAGAAAGTTCAGCATTTGAGCTGCTTGGGTGGGCCGTGAAGGGATCTTCGGATCTCTGCACGTGTCGTGTTCAAGCGAAATCCTGGAATTCAATATAACTTGACTGCAGGGACACTGAGAGTGTATGAAACTCAGTCGCGCCCAAACAAGGAAAGTGAACTGTTCTGGTGAACTAGGACACAATCCTTTCGCATTTTTGCCTTCTACATTATCAGGAACTTTTGGAATTCATGTTTTGGTAATAAACTGCAGTCAATGAACTGACGTTAGTCGACGTCTCTCCGCTGACTGGAACAATTAAGCGTAGATGTTGGGTGTTCGCGCTAACTTCACTAGAATTTCCTTCCCGAATAACGTATGTCAGAAGTTCGGACTAATCCCACTATTGAAGGAAGCTAAAGTGATCATGTGACCTCAGGTTTTTCACTTTTAACACTCGTCATGTCACTGTACTGATGCGCAAAGCAGGCCAGCCGTAGAACATATGCTTGTATTAAGAAGGGAACGAACACATCCTGCTTGACTTGCCGACGTCGCTCAAACGCTAATTAACCGCAACCCTAACCTTTTAACTAGACTGTACTGGAATGCACTGTCGGTAGAAAAATGAAGTGCGAAGATGACACTTTAAGCTAGAGCACAGAAACAAGATGAATCGCTGAACAGGAATAAATATCATTCGTTATCCCTTATGAAGCGGGGTCAGATCACTTCAGATTTGGCAGCTAACTGCGCAAGTATTTGGTCTTCTTTAATTAAGATGTTCTCATTCTGTTGCCCGCGTATGAATTGTGTCGCTCGGGTTTCATTTCTCACCCGCAGCACTACATTTCTGCTTCTGGTCAATCTCATACAGGATTTTCCACACACTGCATTCTCTGCTATATGACATTCTCAGGGTGTGTCTATTAGAACGGTGAGCTCTCTTGTGGTATACGACACCGTCGGTCATAATTGATCCATTGGTTTCGTCCACGCAATGTTATAAGAACTCTTCTCTCTGACAAGGTCATATTATGCGTGCATGCATGATTGGTTTGGTTTGGTTTATGAGGGTTTAACGTCCCAAAGCGACTCAGGCTATGAGGGACGCCGTAGGGAAGGGCTCCGGAAACTTCGACCACCTGGGGTTCTTTAACGTGCACTGACATCGCACAGTACACAGGCCTCTAGAATTTCGCCTCCATCGAAATTCGACCGCCGCGGCCGGGATCGAGCCCGCGTCTTTCGGACCAGCAGCCGAGAGCCATAACCACTCAGCCACCGCGGCGGCCTCGTGCATGCATGAGCGTTCCCGCAGCGTTTAAGTATAAATCAAGAACGCCAGTTTTCGATTATCAAAAGCTCAATTCCGAATGCCACAGCACTAACGGTAACAAAATCGCGCGCGTATCCAGGCCTTGCCAGTGTCGCCGCGAGGGGGTTCCTTCTGCGGGACGTCCGGAGTTGACAAGGGCACGTCTCTCCTCATCACACGTTGATCTGTGTCGCGTGCGTATATGAAACAGCACTGCTACCTGGGGGGTCTTGTGCCGTCCTTGTATGCGCAGCCAGGGAGACAGCACAATGCACGATGGGAGTCGATACCGTTTAATAAGCTTAAACAAAAGGGGGACAGAGTCTCGGTGTTGCGTGAAGGCCGCAGTGACAGTGGGCCCGCTGGGACGCCGATCGGTCGTGACGGCACGGAGTAGCTCCCCCCCCCCCCCCCCCCACCCACGCACACACACACACACACACACCCTCCGGTGACTACCCGTCATGTGAAGGGTGTGACATCACACTGGACGAATTGGTTCACAGCCGTAGACTGAACGAACTGCAAAAAAAGAAAAAAATTTAAATGTTACTCGTAAGTGCTTTTTTTCTTGCTTGTAAAGAAAAACCTGGGCTCAGTATACACCATTTCATTTTTAACACCTGCACTTAAAGGAAAACGAAGTTAAATTGAAGTTGGCTTGTGTCCAGAGATTGCCGCAATCAAAAGAAAAAGAAGCTACTTTCACGGAGGAAGTTAACTGCGCTCAGGTGAATAGCCACCCGATTCTTGGCCGATCCCCCAGTGTGGGTATGTGCCATCTTTTGATAGGCAAACAACAACAAGTTATGTGCCATGTCACGAAGGCAACAACAACAACAAGTTAAGTAAAAATTTTTGAGTAACACACAGTCATACATTCCTTCAAAAATTGCTAAGCTTTACTACATGGCCTCACAAACCATTGAATGAACCCATGGTTTCATGCGACGAGAATACTGTGGAAAATTGGCGCAAATAGCTTTTTAGCATAATAACGACGAAGTGAGCTGTTGCCGTCTGATATGTGACGTCCGTCTCATGGGGAGTAGCTTATTTTGTGAACTGTTCAAAAACAGCATGGGAAAGATTTTAAATACTGCTTGTGTTAGGGAACCTGAAGTCCTCCCAGTGCGACATCAGCGTCAAAAAGAACTGGCCTATTATTACACTGTGCCTTCTCTAAGAGCAAAAAAAAAAAAAACTTTTTGATCACTATAGTGACCGGGCTGCCTTGCAATGTAGATGGTTAGGCGTCACAGCTATTGCGCTGTTGGCATGGACATCAACAAGAGTCGTATGTTGCAAAGGAAGACATTCAGCATCATACTGAAAAACATTGTAGTGAGTCACATATATAAACGGGATCTTCTGCAGCCGGAGGATTTTTGCCTCGAGCGAACACATTTGTATTGCTAACCTGCATGGTTAGTTCACTGCCCCTGCAATTGCATTTATTGTCGCGCTTGTTTACGCCTTCAGCCGAAGCAATAACTTCAGTAAAACGGGATGATGGCCTCGGGGATGCCATAATTGCAGCCACAGGCGACGCCCGGAAGTTGCCACCGGAAGTGGGGCGGGAGCCAGCCCAGTAGGCGCAAGGTCAGCACAGCGAGAGCTTCTGTTGGCAAACGTCAAGAGACGACATGGCGAGACATATCGCGTGTTGCTTTGGAACGGTCTTCATTATGCAGTGCAATTACCCAGCGAACGCGTACAAACGTAGGTCTGCTAGCCCACAGTGCAAAACCTTATAAAAAAACATCAAATATTTCACGGAAGGGTTAGTATGCGATACCTTGATGGACAGGACGAAAGTATCTCTAGCGAACGCCCTGAAAGATTGACCCTAGGTACCTTAACTGGTCAATATCGCAAGAATAAGTTCTTCAAGCTCTAAATTTAAGTGTCCGCAAAGACCCAGATGAATTAATGGTCCAGGTCGATATATGTCAGTATGTATACACCTTCCTGATAGAGGTTTCTCAAGTCCACCACAGAAAACGGAATCTTTCCAACAGGCGGCGATTTTGACAAAACCTCAGAGACAGGGGAGTTGATGGCTTAACAACCTGGGAGAAACTGAATTAGCAAACTTCGATTCGCGGCATCAAAACAACGCCATAAATGGTTCACCTTCCGAAAGAGGGCGTTATAATGTAATTCCTTCGTCACGGACTTAAATCCAGCTTAGCGCTAACAGACAGGTGGCGAAAGAGGTTAAAACCCAAAGCTCGAAGCAGGGACGCTGCAAGAGTTTCCGCGCTCAACAAACCTGGCGAAGTCTGGGTTCTTGAGCATGCAGTGTTGGAACTCCATGAGCGACATGTGGCCGCTGCGGTCTAGGTCCGCTTCGGCGAGCACCTGCTCGATGAGCCTCTGCACGTCGGGGGTCTCCAGGCGGCAGCCGGAGTCCCAGGACGTCAACCGCCGGATGACCTCCTCCAGGTCGTCTTCGCCCAGCACGCCGTCGTCATCCATGTCTGCATGCATAGTGCAGGCGTGCGTTAAGGATGAGGACAACGGCACAGCTGCCGAAGAAACGAGTGCAGGTACGGTAGGCTGTGAATCGGTAAGCAGCTAATACGAACATTTATTACAGCGTTGGCTGTTCTTATCCCTGTCATGCAGACGGCGTCGAAGGCGCCATCCGCATAGCCATGCTCGCCCGATGCACTCTTGAGCGGCGGACGGTGCCCACGACGCCGTCCGCACAGCCAAGCGGGCCCGGAGAACCCTCGGGTGGACGCACCTCCGGCCACCCACCTCTAACATATGCATCCGGCATACGAACCACGCACCTTCCGCCCAGAACATCTTGTTGCACTGAAAAACTTACTCAGAGGAGCAAGCATCCTATGAGCATCACATGAAGATGGTCACACGGGTGCCCCTAACGATGGACTGTGTTTTAGGTCTCTCAGCCTTCCCTCCACAGGGACGCTGTGCACTACATTTTTATTCGCCTCTCTAGAGGACATTGAACTGACTGACCCCAACTTTTAAAACGTTTAGTAATCCCATTTATTATGGGTTCACGCTGCGCTGAACATTTTCTCCGCCCATGTGAAGGACATTAGACTTGACGTTCGACTTTCTCATGGACTTACTTAAAACTTTCTGGCATTCACTATCGGCGTGCAATCGCCCCAGTCCAATGGCATGCACTCTTCTCTTACTGCCTTTCTCTCCCAAACACATCACGCAGTAGAATGTCAGAGTTTTTCACACGCCGGATAATTTATCGTTTGTTAATTAAGCAACCTCTATTTCTCAGCCAGCACCTCTCAGTACCTCCCGCATGTGAGGCGGGTGCTCTAACCGCAGCCACAAAAACATTAAATTGCATCAGTATGTTTTCATACATATATTACCTTTCACGCGAGAAATCGTCACGCGACATAATTTGGCTTCGTCGAATAAATTCCGTTTTAAAAATAGCCGCCAGCCCACTTGCATGAAGAAACGCTATGAGAGTCCGCCAGATGCTTCGAGATGAATGAATATGACCGATCTGGCAAGGGGGGCCCCAGACAGAGAATTCAGTTTTGTTGACCTAGACTGAACCTGAAGCACTTCCTCGTACACCGTACAGAACTCCACCTAATATCGATCGCGAAACAAGGCACCGATAAACATCGAACGTCTAGCATTAAAGGCTCGGGGAATGCAGTACGCGCCCGGACACCAAGTGATCCAAAGTTCCCGGAGCCAAAGAAGTTAATCTCGCAAATACTGCGACAAAATTTCCTCCCACTCTTCCTTGATATCTGTTTAATAGTTGCCCTACAGGCAAAACTTGTGGGGGTGGGAGGGGGATTGTTATCTACCAGTGAGCAGCAGAGTAGGTGCGAGCGCGCTGCCTTCTCACCGTAAATCTGGAAGGCGTACTCAGCCTTGACGTCCACTGGCGCTTCCTCGCTGAGTGCGCTGAGGAGGTCCAGGAAGTCCTCGAAGGACATACGGTCGTCCTTCAACGACGAGAACACCCGCATCAGTCGATCCCGGAAAGGGTTGCACTGCGCAGCATGTGGAATGCGATCAGTGCAACGGAGTGCAGTGCATTATGATGACCTAACGCCGTATTATTAATTCTTCATAAAAGCCGTTTCCATATTTTGGACATGGTAGAACCCCGGCCTGCTCAGAGCTCATCATTGTTGTTACCCAGGGATCATAATATTTCATTTTTCTATTAAGTAATGCCAGGTAATACGTTTCATTTCTTAGCACAATATGCAAACAAGTTAGCAACGACTTGCGACAGAGAAAGCCGTAGGCACTGACAAGAAGAAAAAGTTGTTAATAGTAAGAAAAGCCAATAACGACACACCATACGACAGAAAACTTTGCAGGGCACGAAAATTAAAAAAAAAGGCAACTGTGCAACGGAAAAGGACCCAAAGTTCTCGGTGGATTGCAAAGCCGAATCTGTTGTCGGCTGTATACACAAAAATGGTTTGGAGGAGGATGAGTTTGAGAAAGAGTTTCGCGTGTAATTTAACTTTATCTCTGTGGTGGCGACATGTCGCGTAAGGGTTGTCAGATTCAATTAACGCGCTATACGATCTGTTCATATATGCGGTCATGGCAAACCAGGAATAAGATCTCTGACCTTTTGTAGTATGAGCGCATTTCAAGCTTTCATTTCAAGCCTTGAAAGGTGTGCAGGAGGGCTGTCGGTGAGAGCCTCCAAGTCATCAAAAGTAGTAGAAATGAATTGAATTTGCTTTTTATTCAGAACAAATCTAACCGGTTTTCTCTGAACGCTTTTTACGGATATTTCTCTTCATTATGTTGAGTTTCCAATATTGTATTATACGCCTCAGGAAGTTTTATTAATTTTCTTTTATTTCGAAACCTTTCCATGTGGCATAAAAGAGGCTGCCAGCAAGTTGGAGTACGTCGTGGAGGCTACTCTCCTCAGCCCACATCTTTCTTCCGCAAAATCTACACACACTGAGGGCAGTACATGTGTGATAAAGTGGACATATTTCGTACTTTTTGCTTCCATTTATGCTTCCGAGACGCATCGAGCGAGCCTACAAAGAAAACGTTTTTTTGTCTTTTGCGGTATTCAACGCTCTCTACCGGATGGTCGGCGACTGCTGAAGGCACTACAGTAATGCGTGTTGTCAACTTAGAGTGGTGTCTTTGATGCTTACTAGCCGAAATGCATCCCGCTCTTCTTAACGCTACACTGCAGCACCCATACATCAGTCCACGACAATAAATGACCTCTTCCGATCACCGACGTCACGACATACTCGCCGAACTTCACGTTGTCTCGGACAAACCACCGCAAGAGATTTCGCACAACTATTTAATAAAGCGCACTGTCTGTGACTCGTGGGGTCGTGCAAGGCAGCTCGAATGCCAGAAGCGGAGGGGGGGGGGGGGGGGAGGGGGGGAAGTGGTGAATGAACGGGTCGTGACTAGGGAACAATGGTGTAGTTAAAAACGCAAGAGCGACGTCTAATTGTATAATCTCGGCGACCAATGACGTATAATAGTCGTCTCGCGTGCAAGTGTTTCAGTAATCGTCCTCCCTCCTCATTTAAACGTTCGCCGAAGCGAGAAATTAGTCGACTGAGTCCGGAACGACAGAAACGCGCGACAGTCAGAGGACAACGTGAACGCCCTTCGTGGTATTGTTGTTCGTCGAGCTTTTGAGGCTTTCCCGTGTGCCACCCGAGACGTGCACAGGGACGGACAATGCTCCGTTTATAACGGTACCAGCGGAGCCACGAACAGCTGTTACCGTGACATTGTTGTACGCTAAGAGAAAAAAAAAAACGCGAGAAACTGAGATACGCGCAGGGCACGGAGGTGCGGTGGGACGCGAAAGAACCAAACTCGCAACCATGGTGGCGACGTGCCTGCTGTAGAGTGCGTGCGCAGCATCATTTTCTTATCACACGTGTGGCCGCTAGGATAAGAACGTAGTTTCTGTCTGGGACATGACCCGGCCTCCTGGTTGGCCCATATCACGTGCTTTCTGTTACGTGGCAGAATCGCTAATGTTCAAAGATGTCTTGGTTTTTCAGCAGCGCAGGGGACAAAGGACGTGACAAGTGCACAGACACGGCGCTGATTTTGTCCTTTGTCCCCTGCGCTGCTGAAAAACCATGTCACACCAACTTGCACAAGCTTCTGCAGTATCTTCAAAGATGTCATTTACTTTGTTTGCATTTGTTGTATGTGGAAATTGCGTATTTGCAAGACTGCACGTCCTGCCTTGGCCTGTGCCCGCACAATGAGTACATAAAGAAAAATAGACGTAAAATTTGTGTGAAAACTGCATCGCGCATCAGTCTATGTTTTTCGTAACTTTGAATTTTATACTTTCTCTGTGTGTTCGTGGAAGGGGGGGGGGGGCGACTTTTGAGCACCTGTATATGTATATATGTCATCGTATCTAGTGCACAGCAATTCTGTCGAAGCGAACATGAATATAACTGATGAAACCACCAGAGGCTTGGATAACAACTGCATATGGGAGCTAACTCTTCCCGCTTCGCGAGAAAACACACACGCCAATCGTCTTCAGATGTTACATTAGCGAAGAGCTGGGAATATTTATAAGACGAATGGTTTTGAAATGTGTAGGCATGCCTCCATGCCGAAGGCGACGGGCAAGGCCAGGCCCGAGTGCAATATTCTAGTCACCGACTGGCAACAGAGATTAGCACTAACTACAGTTATGTTATTGTGGGCGATGTGCAGTACTTTCTTTTCAGCGCCCACGTTAACAAAATGAGCTTCGAACATCGCAGCACAACCTCAGTCTGGGGAGTGTTCAATAGGGCATCGCCATCCAGACTGCGTCCTCCTATGGATCACAAAGTGAAAATCACACATTAGCAAAGTTATATCTGAACTTGGAAGGCACATGCCTCCTTAGACAGCCCTAGGAGATTGATTTTTTTTCCTTTTTAAAGGTACACTGAAGACAGATTGAAGTTGGCCTGGATTGACAGACTACGGTATTCTAACAAAAAAACAGACCTCTCTCACTAAAAACGGGACTTTATGACGTAGAAAACACAAAAAACAAAATACAGGTGGCGCCATCCTCGGCCGAAGTAGCAAGTAAACTGCGTACGCCGATACCAAATTTTCTTTTCCTCAGAGGCTACGCTACTCCGCCATTCACTGCAAAATGGGGGAAACCAGTCGTTCGCAGTATGGACATGACAAGTTAGAATCGAGCTTGGGGGTGGGCGGAGGGGGGGGGGGGGGTATGAATTCAGTTTTCTGGGCCATAAATGCAATTTTTTTTTTGCTTCAGGACAGGTGTGTTAACATGTCCAGAGCTATGAGGCACAAGGACACATGAAAAATCACCCACGCAGCTACTGTGAGGCTAACCACGCCTCCATCTTGAGGCTACCGCTAACAGCATGCTCACCTTGAACTCTGGCATCTGCTCGATCAGGCTGACGGGTATCCTGGCCTGCTTGTCAGCATACACCTCCTGTGCGGCGATGGCCCTGAATCGTTTGAAGGCGCTGCGCAACAATGCCGAGGAAGATCGGATGCGCATGAAAATTAACAGCCGTTAACACGTCACACCACCAAGCAAACAGGTTTACTTTGTAAGTTTTGGTGTACAGTACTCACGGATTGAAATAGGACATTCGGAGCGCGTGGCCGTCGCTTCATGGAGTGCCGCCCGTAGACGCTCATGAAACCAAGGTGGTGCATTGTGGTATGGCGCGAGAGGGAGAACATCTACAAAGCAGAATTGTTCCTTCCAGTAGCCAATGAGCCGGCCTGTGGTTTACCACATGCCGCGTGGCACTGCAAGGTTAGCGCTCCGAATGTCCTATTTCAATCCGTGAGTACTGTACCTGGGAAGATAAAGCCATAAGCAATGTCGGCTACAGTCCGTCTATGTGGCATCAAATAAGAAGAGGAGTACTGTACTGAATGCGAATAATGTGGAGAGCAACTTCATGGCGGCAAAACATATTTTAGTGGCGACGACAGACATCAAGCTTCTACTCCCGCGTTGTTCGCGCTGGCACTTTTTACAGCGACAGCTGTTAAGGGCACGTTTCCCAATTCGGCGACGTTGTTTGGAGTAACCATGCGCGCCAAGATGATTCGTCAGCACGTAGTGAATCACGCATGACATTACTGCACCGCGCCATGCTGAGCGGTCCGAATGCGTGAGACGACCGCTAGTGGACAAATATAGTGACGTCAAGCGCTCTCTACTATAGAGATGACGACAGTAATAATAGACAAATAATGCTACGCTCACTACCGCACTACTGCAACACAGCTGTCACCGAATCACGCGTCCCACAGTAGTAACAGTTCTATGACTTTGTTAATGGAGTGTGGTTAACAAAGTCGTTCGTTCCGAGATTTATGAGTAGCCGCCACCCCCCCCCCCCATAACTGTTTCGGCGATTAATTATTTTTTTCTTCAAATTCAATGCGTCCTATATACGATCGTAGGAGTAGGAGGAGGAGGAAAGGCAGGGAGATTAACCGGAAGAATAATCGGTTTGCTACCCTACACGAGGGAAAGGGTGAGAGGATAAAAAATGAAAGAGAAAGGAGAGTCACTATGAAAAGTCGGCGTTGGTCAAAGTCGCAGCCTATCGTGCAAGCCAGAAGTTCGCAAGAAGCGGAGCAGTGCCTTGGAGGCCTTCACCGCCAACGATCGCCGCGGCTAGTGGCCGAGAATCTTCATTTCCGTCAGTGGGCGTGGACCTAGACGCTCCAGTGTACGGCAGAGCGACTGCCTTTCGGCGCTGTAGGCAGGGCAGTCACAAAGAATGCGTGTCTCGTCATACCCGCAGATGGCACATGCAGGGCTATCAGCCATACTTATTAAGAACGAGTTATGGTTGACGAAAGCAACACCAAGCCACCGGCGAAACAGCAAAGTTTCTTCACGTCGTGGTAGGCCGGATGGAAGCCGGAGCTTCAGATCTGGGTCCAAGGCTTTTAAATGTGAGTTGGAAAATTGGCCGGAATTCCATGCGGCAAACGTGATGTCCCGCGCAAGTGCGCGAAGCCTGCCCGCTGCGTCTGATCTGGAAATGGGGATCGGCACAAAAGCGCTGTCGTGGTGAGCAGTTCGCGCGACCTCATCCGCGCGGTGATTGCCTGCTATGCCGCTGTGCCCCGGTAGCCATTGGTAGATAATGTCCTGCCCTTTATTTGTGGCACAGTGATGTAGTTGTCGGATTTCCGCGACCAGTCCTGTCTTTCACTATAGTTGCCTTAGGTACCGGGGGTCATATTCCGAGTTTGTGTCACAATAAAAAGCGTCATAATCTGCCGCAGCGGCCACGCCTGATTGGTCGAAACACCGGAAGTGGATGTCGGTTCAGCTGCGACTCTGAGCGGCGGCAGGATGTCACTGTGTTGCAGTTGCCGCAGCGAGAACGTCCAGCGGCGCTTTTGTTCTTTGCCGAGAAATGGAACGCGACCAATGCGACAAAAGAAACATTCAGCCACAAGTTTGGTCTCGCTTTGGATTCCACTGAAAAGGAGTAATATCAAAGCTCCTTTATTTACCCAATTGACTTCAACAAATATAAACAATAGTTCAGACACTCTTTTCTGCACCGCAAAGGCCGGAGGTGTACTAAAGAAGAAAATATTGTACGCAACTACGCATGGCTTTTCAGTGACAGAAGGCGGCACCAAGGAGGTTATATATAAAATTGCAATTCTATTTATAACCTCATTTGGCGGCGCCTACAGCCGTCGATCGCCGATGGTAAGCAAAAGGCAGCTAGCTTGTTCGCACCCACGGCGCTTTTCATTTATCTTAAGGAAAAGGGAACGGAGAGAAAAATTTGTAGCGTGCGCTCACTCGCTGCACAATGCGCGCTTCGTGACGTGCTGAACCAAGGCGCCGTGACAAATTTCTGCCTGCAACATCGCTGAATGTAAGCTGGTGCTGTGATGGTACGGTTGTGCAGACGGTAATTTAAGTTTTTCATTCCTTTTATGCAGGCGCTGCAAGAACGGCGAGATGCCGCTGTTAGGTTTTTGTCTTTTCTGCAGCAAATAAATAAAAGAGGTGAGCTAAAAAATCTTATTGCTGTGTTTCTCTTCATATATGCGTTGGGAGACTTCGCAAGCGAGGTTTTCATAGGTTGGCCACGATACGAAGCGCACGCATGCTCGCACTGACACCTGAAAATAACTTTCTAGCTAACTCGCGAGCTAAATGTAGAGCCACACCACTGCAGCTATCGAGAACCATAAAGGACGCCGAAAAACCACCTCTGGCATGTAAAACGCGTCGTGTAGTAGCGCGTCGCTGGCGACTGACCATACGTGCACATGAGCGGTTTCACGCTGCCAATGCATTATGCACGGTCATGATGGAGGACGCTTCAAAACCTGCGGAACATTATGGTTTATGTTACATCATTCAACGTACGCAGACGAGGTAACTCCTATGACAGTGGCGCCATCAGGTTTGAATGAAGAGAACCATTTCTACAACAGACCGGTGCTCGTTAGGCCTAGGAGCTACCCAATCGTCCCACGAAATAAAAAAAAAAACAGGCCAAATTTATCGTACATCCAATTTGTTATAGGCAAGACAAGACGAAGCGAAAGTCCCGTACCCAGTTTATAGCCAGTTCAGGGGCCGAAAAACGCAGTAACATCGACGAGTTCACTTCAAAGCGAGAGGCTCCACTTCATAGCGCGCCGCCATGTTGGCTGACGAGCATAGGCTGCGTGCGCTATGTTTGACATCACCATCCGGTTTCTTCGACCTTATTCAGTGCATCCGAACCAGCACATCCGCTTCCGGCGTTTCAACTAATCAGGTGTGTCCGCTGCGGCAGATTATGACGCTTTTTATTATGACACAAACTCGGAATACGGACCCAGGTGAGAGCGCTTGCGTTGCAGCAGCACTAGCGCCATGAACGCCGTGACTGTGACGGGCACTAGGGAAACGGTTAGGTTAGGTTAGGTTAGGTTGAAACAGGTCGATCATATTCGGCCTCAGTTAGTGATCGCGTGCGGACGTCTAGGCGCTGCTCCGCTCTCCGCCAATTGAATGAAGCCTCGTGGGAGCAATACTCGGGAACTCTTCCCATACGTTCTCAAGACTTCCTTGCCCTAGTGTGGGCGAACGCTCGCTTGTAAGCATGCTGGGAATCTGATGATCTCGATTCCTTAGTTTATTTTGTTGCCAGCCAGCGCTGTTGTAGCAGCAATAACAGCTATTTTTGTAAACAAGCCTTATTCCTTTGTTACCAAGAGCTCGGCCCGCTCCCTTTGCTGGGGCTGCTTGTAATGGGTCCTATTCTCTTACTTCTTCCTTTACCCCCATGACCCTGCATCCTTTCAGCCTAACTTTTTCCCTAACTCCCCTACCAGCACTACTCGATCGGCATGCTTTTTTCTTTTTACAATTGGCTTCCTCCTCAACCGTGATATTTCAGTGGTACGGGCATAGGAGTGCACAGGTCTACTCATAAGGCAGAGCCATAGTTTATGGTAGCACCTGTTCATGTCTTCTGCGTATCAGAGAGAAATGGGGTACAAAATTTGCTCCCCCTTCCCTATGTCTATAGGAAAGGCCATTGCCCTCCTCCCTCTACTGCGCACGCCTATTGGTAGGGACGAGGTCTCTCTTCTTGTACCTCACACTGCTGTATGCCATTTACGCCGCACGAATCAAAGCAAAGGTGCACATCCACCAAATCTAGTATTTAAACAGGGATCAACCAAGGGGCGCGGTTTTGAAAATACACGATTCCAGGAAATAAATTCGAGAAACTTACTGGAGAATCTCTTTTTTCGTCAGGTAAGTCAGCTCCTGCGAAGATAAACATTCTATATAAACGGGGTGGCTTTACAACGCTTGGTAAAACTTAAGATGCCTTATGGGGCAAGAGCTAGTATTCGAGTTTTATCAATGACATTTTTCACAAGCAATAGCAATGTAAAGGATTTTCGTGCTGATAGTACGATAGTCGACTGCAGTTTAGAGTGTCGTTTCTTTGCTTATTTGCTTTTTTTATTCTGTCTTTGGCATCATTGGTTGTTGTCACTTTCGTTTTTTCAAAACTGTAATGTGATCCAACTCTCTAGATCGGCTGACTTGGCTATCAGTAAAAGGTTCTTGCGGGCTAGCTGCTTCATGTACATGCAAGTCGAAATTGTGCGAACAGGACGAGGACGGGTGAGCAAAGAAATATGCACGGCACCAGGGGCGCTTGACTCCAACACTTCCTTTGTCGAAATATTCTAATGTTATAATGGTGCAATTACCTGCTAAAAGAACAAAATTTAATGCGCTCTCCGATGAAACTGACTGCCGTTACATTAACTGTGAGGCGCGACTGAAAAGTGATTGCATACACGCACCATTCAGGGGAGGAAAGTGACGGATCCAGAAATGCAATGACAGTATTTGCAGGACCGCGGAAGATAAGTAACACTACTGAAGCTTACATGCAGTGATGCTGATGATGATTATGGATTTTTATGGCGCAAGGACATCTATGGCCAAAGAGCTCCATGGTACAAGGTACTTCCGGTTACTCAAGATGGGATCAAAGACCGACCTTCTAAGCATTTCACCCCTGATAAGCCGAACACCGGGCCAGGGGAAATCTTGCACTTATTGTATCACCGGTGGGTATACCCGGCGGCACTGGAGATCGAACCCCGCACCTCCCGCGTGCGAGGTGGATGCTCAACCACACGACCACCGCTGCATGCGGTACAGCTTACATGTAGTGAATTGGCGATGCACGCTTAGCGTGATTAAAACGTTTTGAAAACGTACATGTGCCAGTCTCTAGAACATCAGCTTCAGAATAATTTTGTTCTTTTTGCACTGCTGCCGAGAGACGTACCCTGTAGTCGCGCAGTTCTTCTGCGGTCAGCTGGCTCTGTCCGGCTCCCATAGCTGCGAGCCTCGCCCAAGTGGCGCCACCTGGTTACCTGTGGGGGAATGAAAAGAGAGAATGATCTGTGGAAGGAAAGGCATCGTTCATATATAGGGATAGTGGGAGCGAAAAGGTACACTGAAAAAAAAAAATAAACAGCGTGTTGAGCAGACAAGCGAAAGGAAATGGGGGCTCGTCACATACGACATAGTGCATATGAAGGGAGCCAGCCTTCATTGAACCCAAGGAAACCATGGGGTAATGTTCTTGTTTTCTTATTTGTGGTGTTGATCAAGGGTAAATTAGTTGCATGGTAATATTGTTACCTGATGGCAAGCCGATGAATACAGTGCGACATGACAGATGGCTATGGCATGATTTAATGGAGGTCGTGCCCAGTACGAGCGCTCCCACCCCTTTTGTTATTTTATTGGTCCACTCAGAAAAAAAATACAAAAAACAAATGAAAGAGAGAGGGAGCCCACCCACTTCGTCATGTTCTCGTCCATCACAATGTTACCTGGCGGATTTGAAAATAGCTGAAAAGGCAACCACATGCCACCGCGGTGGGATGCGAATCAATGGCCTCCATTTGTCGCTTACGGTGTCTATACCAAATGAGCTAAGGCGGCGGTTTTCCGTCCAACATTGTACGTTCGAGTGTATTTATGCTGCGTGTAGCATACCTTGCGTGGATAGGTAAGGCTCAATCATTTAAATCGGGAGGCGGCTCACGCCACGTAGCTGTGACCTTAAGATAGATAATTATTAGGCTCCCCTGTGTATCGGGGTGGCGACAAGTGTCACCTAGACTACACTCTTGACTTTCTCCACCAATCCTCTAGACGCTTCTTACTTGTTTCTACTTTATGAACATTGAGAATGCCCTGGCTATTCCCAAACCTATAGTGATTCGCATATTCCGGCGGCGGCATCGTTCGCTGAGGGTTGGGGAGTCTCACACCGGATAAGAATATGTTCTATCGTTTCCATGTCTCGCATGCAGCAACCGCAAACGTCATCCGTGATGTCTGTCAAATTTTTGCCGCTAACACTTCGTCTTCATGCACCCAGCCCTATAGCCTCTATAAGTAATCTACTCCCTTTGGAATTGACAAAAAAGTTTTCCCTTTTAATCTTAGGTTTAGCTGCCCAGCCCTATACACTCTAAAAGTAAGCTACTCCCTTTGGAATTGACAAAAAGTTTTCCCTTTTAATCTTAGGTTTAGCTGTCCTGGAGAGCTCTAACGTCGGCTTATCCAGCATTTTCTTTTGCCAGTGAGCATTTTCTAAGGATCGTACTTTATCTCGAGGTAGTCTTACTATCGGTTTCTTCCCTCTGACATTTGTATTTATTAGCAAGCCCTCTAGTTCTTCACCTCTATGAAGTATCTATACAGCATCGGTATATGTAGCTGAAAATATTTCCAACCCATCGCTTCTTATTTATATGCCCCAACTGTTCTTCATCCTGCACCTCACTTTTTGCCTCAGGCGCTCCAAATGTTGACCACCCTATATCATCTTGAACTGCTTCATTAGTATACTGTCTTTATGTGCCCCCAAGGCAAGCCTACTGACTATCCTCCGCTTTATTTCAAGTGCCGAATTTGTGGCAGATCCTAAGCACACCGCATCATTTGCAAACGTCAAGCCCGGTACCATTGCGCTTTTTCAGATTCCTAGAATAACTTGACATTTTTTATATCCCCATAGCGCGCGATTCTTCATGACAGCTGCGTTTATTTTTGCTTTCTTTATAATTTCCTCCTTTTGGTCTCGCATGTAGTCTCTGCCATTATTCATCTATATACCAAAATACGCGTACGCCTTATCCATAGCTACTCTAAGCATTGTAGCGTGGTCGTATACCAAACTCATTATAAACCGTCCCTCCCGATTTTTCAGAGCTAGATCTGTCGTAAGGCCTCCGCCTCATTTCCGCAAATGTCTGCCAAGACTTGAAGGCCTCTCGCGTCGTCTGCTAGATGAACGATGTCATCGCTCACCAGCGATCCTAGCGCCACCCTCGTCCACAGCGGCGGGCGTAGAAGGTCCTGTAATACCGCAAGTGCCTTGTGAAACGTGATCTAACGGTGAGGGCGGTAGCTGTGCGAGATTCATATCATGCTAACTATGCCATCAAGACTGCCACAACCGGGTCCCTTACTAAGCTGTTAAGCAGACAGTGAGTTTTTTGTCTATCAGATGTTAAAACCGTCCAATCGAACCGACTAGCCCACATCGCAATCCTCGCAGATACCAAACATTAAAATAGCGATATATACATCTCAGGTATCCTTACCTAGTTAGGTATCCGTAACTGTACCTAGCAATTGGGCCAGCTTGCTCATCTAGAGTCTACTTGCCAGTGCGCACGTCCTAAAGGCGCGGACGCAGCAATACCAGGTGTTCCAGATAAGACTAAAAAATTTTCAAAAATAGGTTTTGGGATAAAGGTATGGCTTCTGCGGCGTCGTATTACCAGTGTTGGTGGACGCTAGAAAATCGGTGAATCGTCTTAAGTAGTAGGCTGATTAACTAATTTTGAATAATGAAAACTTTCTAACTAGTAGAGCTAGGCACCTAGTTGTAATTAGAGCTTTGTAGCCGGCCGTTAGTAATAGCCATGTCAGTTTTTAAAATTTCGAAACGCCATTATCCTTGGCGCTATGGCTCGAAAAATAATTCGCTATTTTAACTAGTTACGAGCATTGGAAAGCTTGCTTTGCCTGCACGCTTTTCGAAAGCGTATGTATTTTGGCGCGATGTAGCCAGAATTTGTTACATCCGAAATGCAAGTTACATCGCTTATGGTGAAGGCATCAAGAGATTTCAATGCTATCTCATTGCCATCACATGATGTAATTAAGTAACTGTATTATAATTATAATTAATGTAATTAAGTGTTCCTGGGAATTTTTTGTTATCGTTTGCATGCACAAGATGGGGCGATTTCTCCAAAGCTCAAGTGTGGTCTCAGAGAGCGGCTGCATATCTTGCTGTAAAAGATGCATTATATACGTTATACTTCCTTACCAAATTTGTGAGCAGTGCTATCCTGTGACCTTTCCGATTTTCATCTATTTCATATGCATACAGCATGTTTAAAGCGAAACTGTGAAAACTTCTTAGAATCTACGCTCGCTCCCAAACTTAGGCGGCGAAAAGACTTGAAAGAAATCTTCCGGTGACATGCAGCGTGCCTTCTTTTACAACACTAAAGCACGTTCCGCTACGCATGGTAGTAAGTCCCAGCGATGAGGAGGCACGCTACAAAGGAACATGTGGGCTCATAAAGCGAGACACGCGGCAGATAGCTTCCTGCTCTTCACACAGCCCGTTTCGACAACCTGCGCCCGAGTTCATTTCAACGTTATGTTATATTCGTTTTGACGTCCCAAAGTTGCACGTTGGTTATGAGGTGGTCCGCAGTGAAGGGCTCCGCAGCGAATGGCTCCGCAGTGAAGGGCTCCGTATAAAATTCGTTCACGCCTGGTTATATAATGGGAACAGCCATCGCAGAGGACACAGGTGATTTTAATGCGATATAACCAAGAGGCTCATCGAGGAAAAATAAAATGTGTCGTCGATCACGTAATTACCAGGACCTGAAGAGTTGTCACCTGTCCGGAAGTGACTACAATACGTTTCGATGTATCGTCATTGCGTCCGTGTCGCCACCTCTAGACACCTTCGGGGAAACATCCAAGCATCAGCTCGACGACCCAGCTGGCGATGTGCAGACATCAGACATACGTTTAGGGGTACGCAAGCACAACCATGAAAGATTGACACAAAACACGATGTAAAGGCTTCAACAGCTGCTTAAGCTATCACATTGCCAACACATAAAAACTAGGTGTCTCTGTGAATTTTTGCATCTTGCCTCCAACAAGATGTGGCATCTGCAGCCAGGATTCGATCCCACGACGTCGGAGGTAAACAGCCGAACGCCTTAACCACTGAGCCACTTCGGCGGGCACAGCGCACGATGCTACCGCTTTCAGATTCCTGCTTTCCGTTTCAAATTGCTAAAGCGTAGACAGTCATCGAGTGTGTAATTAACTACTTCCTTCAAGGAATCCCCGACACGAATCCGCTACCCAACCTAAGCCAAACAAGCTTTGCCACGCTAACGCATTTCTCATGGGGAGTCTTTAAAGGAATGTTATTACTAGCGCAGTTGTAGCCGACGCAGTAGAGTGAATTCGTAGCGTTCCTCTCAGTCATGCCGTCTCCAAGGCGGTTTCTTCGACACATCGAATGGCTATAGCGTCCTCAAGCGAAATTTTCTCGGGGACATAGGACGCCACGTTGGAACTTTCCGTCCACACGCGCCATGCCACACGCGCATGTGCATCTGCGGTTTGGGAGGCAGGGCGTCGCGATAAAGTGTCATGCGTATAGCGTTACGCGGTCATCAAAGCAGCATAACGTTAGGTCGCGTTAACGCGTGCACAGCGGGTTCCGAAATACGCTATATATTTCTGCTTACAGTGGAGACACTGCGCGCCTGTGAGCGAGCGATGAAACTGCGACAAAGAAAGGAAGGAACTCGAGGAAAGAAGTGGAAGAGCGACAAAGTGCGCGGGCCTCACGAAAGCTCCAGAGGACTCTAAAGCGAAGCTGAGAGTATTTCTTCTTCCCGTT
The DNA here is from genome assembly GCF_052857255.1 of Amblyomma americanum. Lineage (NCBI taxonomy): Eukaryota > Metazoa > Arthropoda > Arachnida > Ixodida > Ixodidae > Amblyomma > Amblyomma americanum. Next base: position 36,409,226 of record NC_135506.1, on the reverse strand, counting down.
GAAAAACGAACCGCTTAAAGAAAGCGGGTAGGCGACCAGACATCGGACGAATTACGTCACTTGTCAATCAGTACGAAGGTCCAACAGAATTCTTCGCGGCCTGATATATATATATATATATATATATATATATATATATATATATATATATATATATATATATATATATATATATATATATATATATATATATATATATATATATATATATATATATATATATATATATATATATATATATATATATATATATATATATATATATATATAGTAGACAAGGTAAAGGAAATGAGGTGCTCGTTTTGACAAACTTATGAAGGGCGCTGGTGAACACTCTCAAGGTTCGATAAACGTAAATACCCACGAGAGTAGCAGATTGGACAGCCGTCGCCGTAGCTCAGTTGGTAGAGCACCGGACGCGATATTCGGAGGTCGTGGCTTCGGATTCCACCGGCGGCATGGTTGTTTTTTCTGCTGCTTTATAAGTAATTTTCCTGAAGCGATAGATTATTCCTAGTATTATAATCCACTCAATAAGCACAACACATAAAAGAAACACACACTCCCTTATGCACCTTGGTTTCGGTGACTGTTAGCTCCCTTCATAAGTTTATATATATATATATATATATATATATATATATATATATATATATATATATATATATATATATATATATATATATATATATATATATATATATACACACGATAGATGAGAAGATTCGATATGTCGAGAAGGCGCGCGAACGCGCTTCGGTTTAAATGTTAACCGTAACACGAGACGCCCAAACCAGACCAGGGGCCCTTGTTGACTCACCGGTTGTTTTCAAGATGGCTGCATTAAACAGATAGCAAGGGGAAATGACGTCTAAAGCCCACTTGAAAATTCAGTCCAGAAAAACAAGGAAGATGCCTCGCTTAAATCAAATCACCACCTTTTTATTCAGCCACAATTTTTTTTTCCAAAGCGTTGAGCTATCGCCGGGTCACATTATTCCTTTTGATGCTGCAGTGGGCTCGAGAAAGAGCGCTCGCATATTAAAGGTGGGAAGCGGATCGCATATACAACGCGCGCACTGAAAACCTGCTCTCCAGACAACTCCGTATTCGCGAGTTATCTCCCGACACAGTTCCGCCCAGGGGTCGTTCTCACAGTCCTTCCCTGCACATTTATCTTGTCTATACTCTAGAGGCATTTCCTCGTCGGTTGCCTCCAACGTATGCCTGCCTTATCTCACAAAATGCAGTGCAAATGTGGCCCATTTACTGGCGTTGGTTGAGGTGATTCTTGCACGTTAGGCGCGCAGTGCCGGATGCGGGCATATACATTACTGGGTAACGAACTACTCTTAGCGGAGGCTTGGGTGGAGACCGAGCTTCGCAGAGTGCACCACTGCTGTATGCATTGCGCTCGACCTCATGCAAGTCGACGTGCTTCTTGCTCCATTAAGAGCAAGCTGATGTGGGTGTTCTCTTACGTGACGCATTTTAAATAAACTATTGTCTCATCTAAGAGGCGGCGCCTAGCTTCGTTGCAACGAGAAATATGCATGCGATTATTCCCTACCCAGAATAAAATCTCCAACTACGTACTGGTTACCTCGTTTGCGTACTGTCTCAATTGATGTTCTCATTTCTTTTTCTCTCGACCACTTTAACCGATGTCTCAATTAGTCACCGTTGGTTTTCCGCAGATACCAGGGACCTCTGGCCAGGTACGTCAGACACAAAGTGCACGTTGCCTCTCTGTTATAAAAGAAGGCAGTGACTCATTCCGTCCTTCGGACGCAACGGAATTATCTTGTCTCAAACGAGCATTACTGACATCTCCGCTCAGTTTTCGCTTTCGCGATGTCCCCCCGAGACATTCAAGCACGAACGCAAGTGACAAACAAGCGCTACAACGCTCCAGAACACTGCAATTTAAAGTATACTTCGAATACCGCACTCCAAGCTTGGGATCAAACGTCTACTTGGAATAACTTAATCGTCCGGGTGGTGTTACCTCAATACGGCAGCCGGGCATTTTTAGTGCCGCGGTATGATCGGCTGCCAATGGGATAATTTTGGTTCGAACCTAGCTAGTGAAAACTGTCCAGGTTTTCTTTTGCTTTCTTTATAAATAAAGCGCGTTGCACACAGTTCAAAATAAGCTACAACGAAAGCAGGAATAATCCGGCTGTTTCAAAAGAGCGGATATAATTTTTTTTTTCAAATAAATTACTTAACTTTATGCAAAACAACACGGTAAATAAAAAGCTCGAAACTATTTCCGGCACAACATGCCGTAAGATCAACCCTTGGCCTCCTGAAATTTAAAAATCTAAGGTGCGCGGAAGGAATATGACGTCATAATCTTGCCCTAGCTGCGTACCATATAATTTAGTTTTTCGGAATTCCTCTCCTGCATGAAGTAGTTTAATACTGGTCGCGTTTCTAAATCAGGTTCGGTATCAGTATGCCCGCGCCGGGAAATTTACATGGCACGGAAAGCGTTAATTATCCTCGTCACATCATCATCATCATCATCCTGACTACACCCACTGCAGGACAAAGGCCTGTCCTATGTCTCTCCAATTAACCCTCTCCGGTGCCAACTGCTGCACCGTTATGCCCGCAGACTTCCTAATCTTATCCGCCCACCTAACCTTTCTGTCGCCCCCTGCTACGCTTGCATTCTCTTGAAATCCACTCCGTAACCCTTAAGGACCAGCGGTTATCTTGCCTTCGCATTACATGCACTGCCCTGCCGAATCGTTCCTCTTGATTTCGACTAGGATGTCTTTAACCCGCGTCTAATCTCTGACCCACTCTGCCCGCTTCCGGTCTCTTAACGTTACTCCTATCATTTTCCTTTCTACAGCTCGTTGCGTTGTCCTCAATTTAAGATGATCCCTCTTCGATAAGTCTCCACGTTTCTGCCCCATAGGTGACTGCTGGTAAGATACAGCTGTTATATACTATACTGTACAGTAACTTTCAGATGGGTGGAGAGGGGCTTGTAGAATACGATTTTGTACGAAACCTTCCTCGGATAGTCCACGACTGGAAAACCAGGGCGCCTGCAGGATAAGGTCCGCTTCAAAAATTGCGGCGTTTATTTCCTAGTTTGGTGTGACAGCTGAGTTTCCCTAACGTGCCTTTTTCTTTACACAGGCATGCATGTAAGGGCAGGCAGGCGGTTGCGGCTGGTAGCGGTGACGGCCACTCCCTTTTGTAAAGGCGAGCAAAATCGCATAACGACTAATCACGTTGCACATAACAACAATGCATAGCTGCAGCTGCAACACGCAACCCACAATATAATTAGCGCAACCAACTCATCAGCAGTATTAACAGGAAGCTGTGTTCGAGGAACAACCCTGATACGCAGGGTGGACACCAGCGGGCTAATCAAAACAAATGATAAGCGGAAGGGAAAGACTTCTATTTACACATTCGGCTGCATGGATCGCGATATGGCCGCGTGCGACAAAAATGGCAGTATTACAGTACCGTTGGATAAACCTTCCTGGAACACAACGGCAAAAAGACAGCGCTGCAGGACAAACTGTCTTCGCAGAGGTATTATCCGACGGTGCATGAATGGAATGAACCGAAAGTTAGTTGTCGAGAATGTAGCTTGCCCCCTAGAAATGTAATCACAAGCTTTTGAAAAGCTCACCCAAAACACTTCCAGACCACACAAAGACGCACACTTAAAGGGGCTCTGAAAGGGGCTCTAATAAAGCTGCGGTAAGCCCAGGATGTTAAAGCATACCGCTTCACGAACATTGTCCAGCAAGAATTTTTTAATGCGCTTTGTAGAAGCTGAGTTATCTGCAGTCATATTTTGAATTTCAGCGTCTTCGCGCCTTTCCCTCTCCTCTCGTCCCTTTTTGCACGCCTGAAGGTCGGCGCTGTTCCGCCGACCCCACCTCCTGGGGCGGAGCTTCCTGACCCACCGGAGCTACGCGGCTTATTGGCCGCTGCCATGGTGGCTGCCTGACGTCTGAAAGAATCTAACCAATAGCCATCTCCCACCTTGTATACGCAGATGCTAGCGGCGAGGAGGCTGCGAGCATGAAAAAGTCGCCGAAAAGGGCTCGCCAATTTTCGCCGGATTCTGGGTTGTCTGCTGCATGTAGAAGTGCATTATTTGGATAAGTTGTTTGCAGTGACTGAGCGAGTTGATGCACTCTCATCGGAAGGTGCTTCAGAGCCCCTTTAATGTACCGACGCACATAGCTGCACTTCGGCACTACCACTTGCGCTATACATGATGACCGGCAATTCCTGAAGTAGCAGGCGCCTAATCAACCTCCTTTCAAAGCCCAAATAGTGACGACGTGGCTGCTATTGCACAAGACTGTACGTATGAGCAACGCAGCTGACGCTGCTAGAGTGTAGTGAAGTGTGCTCTGACGTTCTTCGATAATGTTGCAGCCTCCAGATGTCAGTGGGGCAGCAAGCTTAAGTGAATGCACAGGGTGGAGTAAACGTTATCGGCGAACGTTTCCTTATCACATGTAAGTGCTTGGCATACTATCTCTTTCCTCGGTCGTATTTGTCAATGAGAAGCATTTGTCAGTGCAGGAGGAAAACCAGGAATTTGGTTCTGAAATACGAATCAGGTGTTCCGTCTGATATCATTCGAGCCCCTACAGTCATTGCTACTTGCTCAGTGCACGATACAGACTGAATACGCAGCACCGGTCAGCTATTATGAGCTTAGAAATCTCATTTACATGCTTCAGTGACGATGTTAAACATGCCGCGAATCCGGGAGTGGTCTGTTACGCTTGCGTGCATGGTTGAAGAGATTTGTCTCCACTGAAGTAACCTCTGCTGTCATTTCTTTGTTGAATAACCGCGCGACTACTTGCTTAGCCGTTGAGAACATTTAATCCAGTGCGTCAACGCGATAGGCTTCCCGACAGCTGCGCTTACGACAAAACGCGATATTTGAGATCGTAAGTCGCTGCGCAAGACTCAGCAAGCGTCCGCACCTGTTCATGATGACATCTGCGAAACTCCTCAGAATACTCCGCCGCCTTCTACTGTGACGTACGCAACATCACGTGCGCGCGCTCCCCTTGAGCAAGGATCGACCTGACATTCAAATATCCAATATCAAACATCAACTGCGGCTCAGCCCTGCCTGCTTGCTGAAAGATGACGCAAACGTTTCCCAAAAATAACCACAGTCGGGATCAACAATCTTTTCTGTTTAGCAACAGGTACACAGGTCTCAGTCTATAGCTATCATGGGCACCGGAGATGCTCGCGGGGCTTGCCTGATTAAGATAGAGCCTTACAGAGCATGCGCGATGCAGCCAGAGAAAGCGCTTTTGAAGTCCGCCACCTCACCGTTGCCTCTCGTCTTTGCCGCGGCGATCGTCCAAGCAGCTGCGCAGCGTCTCTCTCTGTCATGTGTGCGTGCGTGCGCGGGAACTGGCCAACACAGCTGCGCCGCGCATTGTTTTGCCGCACGCGGTCCGCACGCGGTCCGCTCGCCCGTGCAACGCGGGGAAGTGTCAGGCCCCGACAATGGGGGCCTGGCCACCTGCCATCCGTCTTATCTGCGGGCGCGACGGTGGCGCGGGATCGGGCAGCCGGGCGAAAGTGTAGGTCGCTTTCCCGCTCTGGGTCGAGCTGTCGCTCGTCGATTGACGGCCCCCCATTCGCGGTGTTCTCTCGTTTGCATTCCTTCGCGCGTATCCTTGGAGCGCAGCGGGCGCTGTTTGGCCTCCATTTAGACGCGCCGCCTCGCCGAACCATTCGAGGCGCGGTTGTAGATTGAGTTTTACGAGGGAAAGAACACCTTGCGATATCACTGAGGCACGCCATGATGGAAGGCTCTGGATTAATTTCGACCACCTGAGATTATGCGACATGCACCGAAAGCTCAGCGCACGTTGCTATCGCCTTTCGGCTGTAAAAAAAAAAATTAAAAAATCTCGCCCGCAGCGGTCCCCTTGGACCTTGGAGTCGGCCGAACGCAACAGCCAATAATATAAATAATAATAATAATTGGTTTTTTGGTGAAAGGAACTGGCACAGTATCTGTCTCATATATCGTTGGACACCTGAACCGCGCCGTAAGGGATGGGATAAAGGAGGGAGTGAAAGAAGAAAGGAAGAGAGAGGTGCCGTAGTGGAGGGCTCCGGAATAATTTCGACCACCTGGGGATCTTTAACGTGCACTGACATCGCACAGCACACGGGCGCCTTAGCTTTCTGCCTCCATAAAAACGCAGCCGCCGCGGTCTGGTTCGAACCCGGGAACTCCGGATCAGTAGCCGATTCGGTGTTCCCGGGTTCGAACCGCAGATTTAAATGTCATGCATCCGGCGTGGGGCTGCAGGGCCCTCACCCTGAAAGGCCGAAAGCTATAGAAGTAGACATCAACAAACTCTGTCTCACAATCTCCTTTGACCGCAAGCACCCTACAATGGACGGGCGGCTGTACCAGCAGGCACACTTGTCCCGATCTCACTCTGTTCAAAAATTGCCCACCGCCACCGCGGCGGGTAACGCCACAGCCAAAGCTGGAGTTTTTACCGAAAACACACGCCGTTTTGTGCTGGCTTTATTTTAATGGTCTTACCCGAAGAATAGAGTGATATTTCTCCCCCTCCCCTCCCCCTTTATTTTGAATGCGCTCGCACGGGATACTTTTCAGGCTCTTCGCGGGTTTGGGAGCAGTATGGGAAGGAAAGTAGGGCCTTACGCTGGCTGCAATTATTTGGAATACACAGAGCCTAAAGCCCTCCTCACAGCTTTACAGACGACTCTTCTTTGATGCTGTCACTATAAAGTACCTCTGGTTGCGATACGAATAGTCGAAATGCTGTATACAGTCGCCACGGTGGCTCAGTGGTTATGGTGCTCGGCTACTGACCCGAAAGACGCGGGTTCGATCCCGGCCATGGCGGCCGAATTTCAATGGAGGCGAAATTCTAGAGGCCCGTGTACTGTGCGATCTCAGTGCACGTTAAAGAAACCCAGGTGGTCGAAATTTCCGGAGCCCTTCACTACGGCGTCCCTCATAGCCTGAGTCGCTTTGGGAAGTTAAACACCCATAAATTAAATTAATTGAATGGAAGAGCGGTATGCTGTCGTGAGCTTTATGAAAGGGAACGCGGGAACGCGTGGCAGATGGTCTTGAAGCTTAATTGTTTTGATTCGTGGCGGCCCCCTTTCCCAACTTGGCGGAAAAGGTTCTGCTGCCTTGCCTGTTTCTGACAGTGGAGGATCGCACTTCCCTTTCCATTTAGTTTCTGAAAGTAACCACCGTGTATCGCCACACGTATAGGGCTCAGGCTATCTGCCACGCGCTCGAGTGTTCCCTCTCATAAAGATCGCGACAGTACAATGGAGCAGGTGAGTACATGTGCTTTAGTTTCTTGCGATAAGGAACCTCAGTCCCGATAGCCTGGCTTGTTCTGAGGCGAGCTTTACTCCGTTCGTTTCTAGTTTCCTTTGTTTTTCGCCAGAGCTATGCCAAGCTGATTGCTGTGCTTTGCTGTTTAGATAGGCGAAGGGTTCTACGTGTATGTATACGGCACTGCTCTCCAGGTCGACCGTGTGCGCATGGATTAACAGAAATAGTAGACAGCCTTCAGTAGTATTTGGATAAGTCGTGCGGTGAGGATTACAGGTTTTATATACGCTTTAGTTGGGAAATTCGTACCGTAGTTTCAACTATTTGACATACGAAACAAACGCTTTGTGAACCGTTAGTACAGCGTCCCAGCGTTCAGGCCTGGGCAGATTTGATACTGACGCTGCCGCCAGGGCTAAACGCAGAAAGGCTCATGTGTCGAAATTTCCGTCGACGTTAAAGAACTGCAGGTGGCGACAAATAACCCGGACCCCTCCACACCACGTGCCTCATAGCCCGAAGTGTTATAAAAATCCACCGATGAATCCTTTAAGCGGAGCGACATGACCCCTTTAGCTTTGGAAAGCAGTTCCGTGCAAGGGAGAACACAAGTTCGCGTTGCAAGGCAAAAGTTAGCGTCATTAACTTTATGCAATGCAATATATTGTTTCGAAAACTTCGAGGCATTATTTTGGCCTGCTTGTAGCTCGTACTCCCCAGGAAACTAATCTTGAAGTTTCATTATGGACAGAAATGGCTGTTATGCGACGAGCACCAGCGTTGATTTAAATCTCGCGACTTGCACGCGACTAGTGTGACGCCGATTGGAAAAAGCCTAGTACGCGTTGCCAATAACTTCAGACCGAACACTGAGCGACACGACAACCTTGCTAGGTGGTTGGGAGAACAGGTGATTCCTAGAGGGATAACACAGGCTGGTTGGTAGATGTCGGCGGCGATTCCTGCTCTCACGTCAAACGACTGCCATTTAGCACACTGCACAGACGACACCTGGACCTCTAATGAAGTATTCGAGGTGCAGTCCTAAACCTAAACTTTCTGCTGCAGACACGTAACACTAGATAAGATGAAGTTTCCCCCTCGAGTGGTCTAGATATCAGTCTAAGGAAAAAGCATGATGCTCATCATTTCATCGTAGCACCGGCAAGCAGCTCGAGGCGTCTAACCTAACAGGGGCCATGCATAACAAACGTCACACTCACCTGCTCCGCACAGTGACCAGGTCTCAGGCGCTAGCACGAAGCCGAACACGTTTCGAGGCTTCGTCGGCACTGCTTCGCTGCCGCCGTCCAGGCTTATCTCCGTGAATGCGGCGTCGTTATCGCCTCTCTCGCTTCTCGATAAAGAGGCCAACGTTCCAAGCGAGAAAGCGCATTATAGAAAGATGAGCAACGACCGTTGTTATGGGATTTATCGGGATTCCCTAGAAAGACACTGTCCACACAAATCGGGGGCACTTCACACAGCCGCCACCTAGGGCGATGGTTAGACGTCGAGTTTGCAGCAAATGCAAGGCGCGAAAGGAGGGAAATATGAACAAACAAGAAAAACACACGCGTGTAGGTCAGTTGGGAAGGTATTCCGATCGATCGCTCCGAAGGGCAGCAGCCCGAGTGGATGCATTATATCGCTCAGCCCGTCGTCCATCGAGGCTTATCTGAAGCGCGGACACAGCTTGTATAACACGCTCACGTAACTGCATGCGTTGTGCGCGGTGCTGGAGGCCGCCGGCGCAGTTATCGTCCGCACCATTTCGAGAAGGACAGAAGGCGCGGCCGACGCGCAAACCTGTCTTCCCCGTGAACATATGCTGTGTCAGCGCGGTTTAGGCGTATCGTATATGTAGTGCAATTTTTCGCACCGCTGAAGGCTTTGTCGGCCTTCGCAGCAATTGCGTGCCGGAAGGGAACGCAGCGAACCGGGAGCTCGAAGTCGTTTTCCATAGAGCCGTAAATAGCCGCACTGTTGCTGCAACATCGATCATGTACGTAGATACTGGATGTGTAGAACGCGAAGCCCTGTTGTTTAGTTACTGTTTTTTTTTCGTGGGCTGTTTTCTTTATCTTTCTGACTATTACCGCGATCCGGGCCTATACGGACCCTTAGTTCTTACGGTAAAGTCCTTGTTGCTGCGCTAGAAGCCAGCCTTTGTCGGTTACAGGTCAGCAGTGCTAGAGGAAAACAAAAATAAAGCGCCTCCCGATGCACACGAACTAGATGTGTCTCTATATTCGAGAGTGCTCTTGACGAATTGGTTTTGCAATACTCTGACCTATCACGCGTTGCGCGAGCTATGACGTCAGAAACGAACGCTAGAGCAAGCGGGTGACAGACGAAGAGCCGAATCGCTGCGTATCCGCTTCGATTAAGTGCCACATAACGTGTACGCAATTGTTTTGACCCGTCCTACCGCCATAGTGTACGAGGCAACAACAGCTCCAGGCCGGTATTTTCAAGGTTATTTTACTATTAACCTGCTGCAAACGGATCAACACGGACCCGGACGTGAGTTGTTTATTTCTCTCTGACGACATAGTCTGATTACACAACATTTCTCTCCGTCAAGACAATTCACGTGAACTGAACTCGTTTACACTTGAATGGCTGTTCTCACGGGCAAGCTTCTCAAAGGAAGAAGTTTAACGCTTAAATTTTAAAAACGTTGCGGAGGGGCGGCTCATTTTCTTAATGAGACATAGTGGGCTCTAATAGTTACCGAAGTAACTGCAGCACTTTCATCCTTCTCACTTGTCGTAGCGAAGCACGGGCTCCGAAAGTTATGATACACAGACATATCCAACAATTCTGGACAAAAGCATCTTTGAACAAGAACCAGTTTATGAGCGCAATTTTTTCATATAATGAAAGGTTTCGCTATAACAGTCAATATATCCGAAGGTCTGCCGTCGGCAGGCGTGCATTTCTTCTTTTTCTATTAGCGTTTTTGGTATTGTCAAAAGCGTTCCCCATTGGTTTTCTGTGGCTGTCTTAACTGTTCGATGCGGGCTATGAAAACAACTTAAAAGAGAAATCTTGCTACCCATCGGAAGAATGAAGCATTACCTTCAATATTTCCATAAGAGTACCTTACAGCTTCCCAATGTTCAAAACTTTTGCCTAGAATGTTGGACATTGGACGTGAAAAGTGCACCGAGGAGTTACCGCATCGTTAGCGTCATGCATTTCCGCCCACTAATACAACCTACAAGATATTCGCTTCCTACACGGCAGCAATCAGAGTATCGACAGTGGCCGATTTTTGTGTTGCGTATCCCAGAATAGCCTCTCACGTCTCAAGCAGCAGTGGTTCGGCTTCTAACCAGGGCACCGATGATTCCTCGTCCTTTCATCGTCCAAAGGCGGGCAATTTGCGCGCTCTTCTCTGATGACGTCGTCGCCTTCAGTGGGCGATGCTCAATGTCCGCTCGGCTTGTTAGCGACACAATGGCGGCGAAGCGCACCAACTTGCGTCACAATCTGTTTACTCCGCCCCCTCATCGTTCTAACGACACTGCATCAGGTTGCAAACGACACCTGATCGTTCTTTTCATATATTTGTGTATTGTCTCACTCGCAACGCCCTCATATTGTGTAGTGCGAAGGAGGTACTCAGTGTTAAAGTCATAGCGATGACCTGCTTTCGCAGTAACGATGACACTTGGCGAACTCTCTTTGCAGAGTGCGGTGTTTCCTTTTTTTTTAGGCACTGTGTAAAAAGCTACAGCGGGCAAAAGCGAACCGGTTTTATAGACTTTATAGAGGCGGATTTTGTTGCGAAACTGAGCTATTGATTGCCTGATTCATACCGCGCCAGTTCCTCTTCAACTGGCCTCCCAAGATATGACGCATGGCGGCGCGGTGTACGGTGCAGAACGCCTTCGTCATCTGCTTCTAAACATAATAGATGGCGTTCCAGCATAGTGCAGAACATAACGCACAGAGGTCGAGAAAATATTCAAGAAGGCGGGCTTCACTTAAGTACTTATTAGTGTTCAGGCAACGTCTTCAGCAACGCTACACGAAATTCAGGATTTGCGCGCTCTGTTGGTGATAATGCCTTGCGGTGACAACCAGTTTTATTGCGTCTGGCTTTGGCGACAAGCAGACTGCGTCCTCCACAACAGGGAGGCCACTGTCAAGAGGGTGTAAGAGATATCATGAGTGCACATGCACTCAGGAGCAAGCTACAAAAGAATTTCGAGCCCTAAAGAAGATATTGAAGAGCCCTATACACCACAGAAGAAGCGAAGTGCCGCGATAACGCTTGAAGCGTCTTTTGCGTAACAGGCAAGGAGACGAATGCCACCCTGAGTCGCGTGCGCAACAGTTGCATTGCATTTGCCAAACAGGAAACGGGCTCAGTAAACGTATTACGCAGGGCCTGTCGTTACTTTGACACCAGTTGTGCGATGTCATCCTGGCCAAACATGCTACGTGGGAAACATCGCTTTCTAGGCACACGTGTATATTTGTTCCAGGAAAGTCCTCCACTAATAATTAAAAATAATTTTTTTTAAGGTAAAAGACGCTTTTGAGGCATAATAATGCCAGTGTTGGCAGACAGCAGAAAAGAGGCGAATCGTGCAAAGTGATTAACTGAATTCTAATAGTTCTTCAACTATTGCAGATAGGCACCTGCATGGTTGCAATAGCCATATCAGTTTTTAGGATTTCGAAAACGTGTTTACCCTCGCTGCTGTAGCGCAACAAATCTTGGCCATTTCTAGCAAAATACAAAAGCCATGCGCCTGTGGTTCGCGCTCAGCGACGTTCATCAATCGACGTCACTCTGTGGCGCACATGTCACGGGACATTCTCTGTCACGAGTTTTATAGTTGCGCCAGAAATGAACAAAGTTTGATGAGCCAGAGATGCAAGGGCAAATCGTGTTATCGAAATTCTAAAAACAGATATGGCTAGCACTTATGGTTACCTACAAATATCCGATTGCAACCAGGCGGCCATCTGCAATAGTTAAAAAGTTAACTATTCGAATTTAGTTAACCAGCTTACTACAGTTAACACGTTACACCTGCTTTCTGATGTCCGCCAATACTAGCGTTGCTTTTCAGAGAAAGCGATCTTTTGCCCCCCCCCCCCTTCCCCCCCCCCCCCCCCAAAAAAAAGCCAATCTTCAAGATTAGTGGCGGCTTTCTTTAAACATGCACGTGGTATATCATCCAGCACAACGCAGTAAGTGCCACAAGCAACGAGTGTGGTTAGTGCGTGTCTTTCAACTGCTTTGGGTGTGAAGAGACTTGGCAATTTTTTGTTTATCTTACTGCAGCACTTAGTGCGCTGTAATCTGAAAACACACAGGTTTATCTGTGAACCCGGGTCGAAGCAGACATATATGATGCCTGCTCACTAGACAGAGTGGTATGTGTAGGGCACTTTGTCGCTAAAAGTAGCGCTCCGATTTTCTGCCTCTTCTGTTCGGTAACGAAATAGAAGAGCCGCTAAGTGTTACCGCTTCAGTTTTCAGGTGCCAGCGATACACCGAGAACATGTGAGCAGGGAGTTTTCTCGCTGTATTAGAACGCTTGCAGGACCATGACAGTGCAGTTGTTACCAGGCGCCGAGCCTATATTTCGAAAAGTAGGGCCAATGTGAGTAAAATTAAGGCGCTATTTGTTAACAAACATCCCTGAGCACATATGACTAACGGGCACACTTCAAGAACGAAGATTTAGGTGCATGACTGTATACTGACACGCCTCGTCATGGCATGCATGAATGGTGGTATGGTGCTTTGTTATGCTTGAAGAACGAGAGGCACTAAAATTCTTGCATACGAATTCATTTCATTCTTCTTCTTTTGGTATTTAGGTTTGATTTGGTTTGTGGAGTTTAACGACCAAGAGTGACTTAAGCGTGAGGTACGCCGTAGTGGAGGATCCGGATAATTTAGGCCACCTGGACGCGCACTGACATCGCACAGTACACGGGCTTCTAAAACCTCGCCTCCATCGAAATGCGGACGCTACAGCAGTGGTCGAACCCACGTCTTTCGGGTCAGCAGCCGAGCACGTTGACGAGTGAGCCACCGCTGCGGCTTTTTTGTATTTCGTTGTCGCCCTATGCGCTTCCTGTCACTGGGGTCAGTCAGTTAGACGGGCAGATGCTAAGAACAGTGTAGAATCGGACGAAAAGAATCGTATCATAGCGGCCTTACATTTTATGCGTAAGGTCGCTGCTTACGAGCCCACTATTTACGAACAAGCTGATAGCACAAGGGGTGGTGAATTGCTTCAATAAAACGGCGCTCCACCGCCGCGGTGGCTGAGTGGTTATGGCGCTCGGCTGGTGGCCCAAAAGACGCGGGTTCGATCCCGGCCGCGCCGGTCGAATTTCGATGGAGGCGAAATTCTATGGGCCCGTGTACTGTGCGATGTCAGTGCACGTTAAAGAACCCCAGGTGGTCGAAATTTCCGGAGCCCTTCACTACGGCGTCCCTCATAGTCTGAGTCGCTTTGGGACGTTAAACCCTTATAAACCAAACCAAACAGCGCTCTGAGAAAGACGGCCTCATTCTCGCTTTCCACCACTACATATGAATATAAGTCTATATTCATATCAGTAGTAGCACGTGATAAATAAAATTAAGGAGCATAACAAGGTCAAACATAATTGCGCTTTTGGACTGACTTGGGAGAACACAGGGACGACACAAACACTGGTGCGCGAACTGTCAACTGAAGTTTATTGCGGTGTGCACACATATGTAAGCTTCACATGTCAAAACATAAATAAAAAACACATTTAAACCAGCAACTTTGCTATCGTATCAACAAGCATCAAAAAAGACTTTGTCCCAGCAGATCGGTTTACATTTGGTATCCCTCTTCCAAGAATTGCTTTTCTTGTTTGGTAAGCAAAACTGAAGGGTCACTTACACAGGTCTCTTCTTTTCCCGATTCCAAGCAGTAAGCTTCCCACAGCTCCCTGGTTGTCTTATCTCTGGATTTCAGCACAACTGTAGTCTGTCGGAAGTGGGGTTTGCAGCTATCGCATCTGGCGCAATGTGTCGCAAGATTTCCAGGTGAGTTAATCTGCCGGCAGTTGCGGTTATGCTCTCTGAGTCTTTCATTTAAACATCTGCTCGTCTGGCCCACATATGCTCGGCCGCAAGATAGCGGTATCTTGTAAACCACGTGTTCTCCTTCACAGCTCTTGACGAACCTGTTTGTGTGCCTGACGCCACAAGACTCATTTCTCTTCTCCAGGACTGGTTTCTTCATTTACCTTCTTGGTGCGGAAAAAACTACTTGCACTTCATGCCTTTGGATAACTTTTTTCAAATTGTGAGAAAGTGCATGAATGTACGGTAGGACCGCAGGTCTTTTGTTTTCTTGCTTTTTGCGTCGGTCCGTTCCTTTCACAAATCTTTTAAGCACTTTTTCTACTACTGATGCAAGCAGTGCCACAAGACAGTGGTATAGGGTAGACCACTCCAATGATGCAGTTAACAAAACTAGCCTGTGGAACCAAGCACGCCACGCGGTTTGTTAACTGCATCATTGGAGTGGTCTACCTTATACCACTGTCTTGTGGCAAGTGCTGCATAGGCCAGACGGGCCGGTGCCTGAATGAAAGATTGCGGAAGCATCGATCAGCAGTCGCAGCGTTGATGGGAGGTGGCCATTTGGCGGCCCGTTGCCGCAAGCGCAAAACAAAGAAACATGGAGAAATAGAGGATGAAGAGTGCACCCCTCTCTTTCACAGCACTCGACAAGCAGGTAGATGGGAAAATATTTGAGGCTTTTTGTATCAATAAAGCAGGACAGAACTGCGTGATTACCCCTTCAATAGCCCTCACGAGTAAAGAAATTGCATACCTGGCAAAAAGCACGCGCTTCAATCTATTGTGAATTTACTTTTTTGTTTAATACTCTGTGTCTGCGATAACCAGCGATCGTGTTAATCAAATATGTCTTCTGTATCGAGCATGCGCAGATGCGCATGTGATTTCTTCTCATACGTGTGCAATAAACGGATGTTGAAGTCTAGCGTCTGTCGTGTGTGTTTCTGCTCTCAGTCCTTTGTGTGTGTATTTTAACGATAGTAATATGTCGCAGTCTGTGGACAATAATTTTTAAAGCATGAAAACACCAAGCCTAATTTTGAAATGCCTAATGGCAATTCACCGCATGAAAAGGCGTTACTCACCGACGTCGCGCTATAAGAATGATTCAATTCTCAGTTTTGTGTTCTCTGGGTGCGTGAAAGATATTGGCAACGTTGCACGAATGGATGCTTCAGAACCTTGCACAAACGTGTACCTAACTTAGAGCGATAACAACATGATTGCAACAGAGAGAGAAGGGGGGGGGGGCACGTGGTCATGGTGCAACGCCATAGCCAAGATTCCTTATGCTCCGGGCGCTGCACAAGCAAACGCACTGGAATGTCAAACATGGCAGGCGCCGGCGGAGAGCATACCGGCTTCTTCCTGGTTTTCTAAGCTACACGCTTATGCTGGTAAGATAGGGTAACCGCGTCGGACGCAGTTGGCCTTGGAGGAAAAAATATTTATTTTCATGGCGGTTAGTTTTCCGCGTGGCGTCGGGCGCAGGTGGCCCTGAAGAAAAAAATAACTATTCCTTCCGTTACGTGTTAGCGCAGCCGCTAACACGCTCGGCTGAACAGAACACGCTGCGACAACCAGACCTTCAGCACACAAGCACAGCCGCTACCGCCTGCGGCTCAACAGAAGGCCCACACACAGACGCCTATCAAGGAGCCACCACCGGCATCACCGGTGCACAGCCACATCCGTGTAGTCGGCGTACAACCAACGTGGGCCACGCAACTATCGCAGTTAATGCAAGCTCAAGCGCACGTGAACCAACAGGCGTTTCAACAGTTCCTTAAACAACTGAAAGCTCGACAAATAGCTGTTACTCCACCTCCAACAACTGTTTTGCCAGACACCACAGCAGAAGTATGCACAGACCCAGCGGCACTAGCCTGCCGTCGCTTCCAGCTGAGGAGTCTACGGCGGAGGCACCAACACACACTAAACAAATTCTCACCCTTAAGGGTGCAAATCAGCTGTCCCCAGACGAACACCCTTTTGGGTGCTAAAAAGGGTGCAGATATCAGCACCCTTCAGGAAGGGTGCACAGCATGAAAGTTTAGTGGGCGCGCATCAGTCCAAGGCTTTTGCTTCATGGGTGGATCAACATGGAGCACCCTTCCAACATGCATTCGTAGAGGTGTTATGGAAAAATAGTACCCTTTAATGAGGGTGCAACCATTACATGCTCTAAAGTATCATTAAGTGCACCCTTCTTTAAGGGTGCTGATCTCTGCACCCTTTTATAGTACCGAACAATTGGAAAAGGGTGTTCGTCTGGGGACAGCTGATTTACACCCTAAAGGGTGAGAAATTGTTTAGTGTGCACTCCAGCAGGGGAACTACCACGGGTTGGCCAAGTGCGCTAACGAGGTGGTGTTCTCACTGTTGGAGTACCTAGGACGGCTCGTGGTGCTTCTGCTGCTCGAAATGAAAGGCGCGAACGCTACTACCTGACGCTGCAAGGGACACTTCCAACTAGTGATCAAGTATGTCCATGACACCGAGACACGCACCGAAGCTCAGGATGAGGCTCAGCATGGGACTGGACGCAGAAGCCTACTGAAACAGCAACCAAGAGGTGGTCGCTTTGCGTTGCCAGCTGGGGGACCACAATGGAGTCCACGGGGCACCTGCGACCCGAGCGGCATCCGCTACCGGGGTGGCTTCTCTAGGCTCAAGTGGCTGCGCATCCTGTGTCCGAGGACAGAGGTGCCCGAGGCATTGGAGGTAGCTTCAGTGAACGCTACCAGCGGTGGGGTTACGAAGCTGCCTCAGTCATAGAGCAGCTCCTGAACGAGGAGGCAGAGGTGGCTTGTTTATCACTTCCGAACAATCCTGACTGCCCGACCCGCCACGGCCTGTATGCAGGGCAAAGGGATACGACGCCTGACTTGACCTGGACGACGCTTGGCTTAGTGAACAAGTGGAGTGTGGTTTTCTTCCCGTGGGCGGTGATCACTACCCTGTCTTGGGGCACATACATGTCTGAAGGCGCCAGACGCAAGCGAAAAACTGAGACCGTAGAATGGGACATGTTACGGCTCCGCTTTCACTACGCACAGAGCACACCGTTCATGGGGAAACTAGAGAGCCGCTGGAGAGACCATTCGTAAGATTGACGTTCGAAAAGACCTGCTCACACCGTACAAGCGCCTTCTGAATCTGTGGGAAGCAAAGAAAACGCTGCACTTAGTCTACTTCAGCAGTGGCCGTACAGACAAGGACCCCGTAAAAGTGCATAACAAACCCTCGCAGGCCAGGCGCCATACTCATCGCATTGACAGTTGATGTACAATGTGACCGCGATGATGGGGTGCCGCGTCTTGAACTCGTGTTTTTCGATGCCGCTAAGCAGATGTACGGCATAGTAGTATATGGTATGGTATGGTATGGTATGGTATGGTATGGTATGGTATGGTATGGTATGGTGTGGTGCGGATGTACGGCATAGTAGTATATGGTATGGTATGGTATGGTGTGGCATGGTATCACAAAGCTACATACGGGTTGGCTTTGATAGACACCGTAGCGGAGGGCTCTGATTTAATTTCGACCACCCGGGGTTCTTCAACGTCCATTCACACCGCACAACACAAGGCGTTCCCTACATTTCGCCACCATCAAATTGCAGCCGCCGCTTCCGGGTTTCGAGCTCCCTTCCTTGTGCTCAGCTAGTGGCCGGCTCTTGACTGAACACCGAAGGTTCCCACAATGCATTGCAATATCCCTAATAGGCTTCTTCATGGCTACGCTGAGATGCTAAGGCTTTTCGTGGCCTGCAATTCGTCTATCGTGTGGCACATGCATGAGCATAGCGTATCTGCGGGCAATATTGAAAAGAGGAGCGCCACTCCTCACCATAACTGTTGCCGAACTACTCCGATGTCACTGTGTCGTGAAATTTTAGGACCTGTCATTGCAAACTACACGACCGAGTTGCCGAACCATGAAAGTGCAGTCACTGCATTCCAGCCTGGGTAAAGGAAGTTCTACTAAACTACAATTTAATTTTTGCACAGTTAGCCCTTCAAAATACCAACCAAACTAGTGTTACCTGTTTAGAATTTGCTTAAACACTTGGTCTAATTTCGCATGACTGACCAGTTTCAAAAGTCAGCATGTCTAGGCCATATAAACTAAGCTCAGGTTAACTAGTGCGCCTGTCTACATAATAAACTAAATTACCACGCGAGTGCAGTTTGCGCAGCGTGTGCAGTTTGCCAAGGGAGGTTATACGGCTTATTGTCGTTTATAATAGGCCTAAACGGCAGTGTTGTGGGGATTAGGAGCGACTTCAAATGAGACAGTTTGTGGGTGACAGCCTTTTATTTGTTCGAAATTGAATTCTTCAGACAGCCAACTACAGCTAAACTCTTAACATAACAACATTGTTGATTGATGCATGGGATAGGAAACTAAGTGCTGACAAAACTGGCCTAGCGAAAATGACAGAATGCACGGCGTACCTTAGAGGAAAAACGCTGCGTTTTTATGGAGGAAAAACGCTAAGGCGCCCGTGTGCTTTGCGATGTCAGTGCA
Organism: Amblyomma americanum; assembly: GCF_052857255.1. Classification (NCBI taxonomy): domain Eukaryota; kingdom Metazoa; phylum Arthropoda; class Arachnida; order Ixodida; family Ixodidae; genus Amblyomma; species Amblyomma americanum. The sequence continues at coordinate 36,390,216 of NC_135506.1, read as the reverse complement.
CGTTAAAGATCACCAGGTGGTAGAAATTATTCCGGAGCCCTCCACTACGGCACCTCTCTCTTCCTTTCTTCTTTCACTCCCTCCTTTACCCTTCCCTTACGACGCGGTTCAGGTGTCCAACGATATATGAGACAGATACTGCGCCATTATGTCCTTTCCCTCCAAAACCAATTATTATTATTATTATTACCTTAGCAATACAGTATTTCGTCAGAGCTACGGCTGAGGCAACAGTGTATAAATATTGGAGTGTCGCTACAAGAAATTACGCTGGAGTACTCGCATTTGTAAAGTACGTATACTACTGGGGGCAAAAATTTTCGGGACGCGAGTTTAGGAAAAGCGTTTATTGCAGCGCCATCTCTCTATCCAGTCGTCTGATATTGTGAAGAGAGGAAGGAGCATCCAGGCCTTTAATGCCTTCATACATTATCAGGCAACTGGGTAAGGAGGTGGAGCTACAATAATACAATAAACGTTTTTTTTTTCTAGAACTCGCGTCCCGGAAACTTTTGTCCCCCAGTAGTATGTCACCTTTCGTAAGCTGTGTATATCTATTAACATCGATCAGAAGCAGTCACTTTCCCAGAACATGTTTATCTTATTCTTCAGTCATAGCTCTGAAGTAAAAATTGACTTTACCGCATGGAACTCATCCACGAAGAATATGACTTATATTCGAGATTTCATGCGACAAAATTATTTATGGCTCGTGTTTTTGAAATTCTGCACCACTGACTCTCAAATCTCGCCGTATCGCAGTGAATGATCGCTGTATATAGTAACTAAAAACTCCAAGACTCTTGCGGCTAAAACTTCTTTGCTCGAAAATGACAAGCTTTCAGAAAGCCTGCTGTATATTTAAAGCTGTTAACTAAGAGATTAACAGGACATCGCCATGCGCAATCATTAATCCCTGGTCGCGCTAGAACTAGCATATTTATTAGTCATTTTCCACCAGAAAAATAATGTAATGAAACCGATTGCCATTGGATCGACTCACAAGTGCTGACAGCATCGCCAAAATGAGTTATACTTGAGAATTGAAATTTTTTAAATGTAGCCCAAAATTCACGAAACAATCTCTTCGTACGGTACATTATGTCGATTTTGTGCAGCAATTTATGCGTAAGTGGTTTTTATGTTTGCATCCCAAATATTAATTTTGCATATTAATTTTGCATTTACATTTACGCCCAGCCGCGGTGGCTCAGTGGTTAGGGCGCTAGACTACTGATCCGGAGTTCCCGGGTTCGAACCCGACCGCGGCGGCTGCGTTTTTATGGAGGAAAAACGCTAAGGCGCCCGTGTGCTGTGCGATGTCAGTGCACGTTAAAGATCCCCAGGTGGTCGAAATTATTCCGGAGCCCTCCACTACGGCACCTCTCTCTTCCTTTCTTCTTTCACTCCCTCCTTTATCCCTTCCCTTACGGCGCGGTTCAGGTGTCCAACGATATATGAGACAGATACTGCGCCATTTCCTTTCCACCAAAAACCAATTATTATTATTATTATTATTATTTACATTTACAGCCCAGCCACCAAGGCTGGCACCGTCGAAGAATTAAATTGAAACAAACAAACAAAAAACGCCCAAAAGGAACATAATGGAGCATCTTGTCTTTGTGTCGTTTGGATTGAACTCATTAGCACTTTGTTTCCGATTGTCTGCTGGACGGCAGAAGTTTGGCTGCTTACAAACTTCGTTCGGAGTGTTAGAAAACCTCTTTTTAGATTTCAACTTGCCACACTACAGGATAAAATTCGCAACACTGAGTGGGAGCACACTCTGCATAATAGAAAAAGCAAACGTGAACTATTACAACGTAAGCCTGCTTGACGTTACAGCTAAACATATACCTCTACTGTTGCACCATCCTTGGTGTTAGCAGAGGTGGGCATCTGATCTCAAAAATCTGGACTTCTCCTCAACCTCAAAAAGAATTTGCCGACCTCACTCAACCTCAATCTCATCAGTTGAGGTTGAGGTCTCCTTAAGACGCCCTCACCTCACTTTTCCTGAGGCCACTGCTGACCTCACTCAACCTCACCTTAGCCTCAAATTGTTAGGTTGAGGTCGGCTGCTCGACCTCAGAAAACAAACGAAAAACAAAACAAAAAGCGATTAAGAAGTTTTTCACTTCTGAGAATCCTGAGAATCCTGTGAGACAGGAAAGCCAAAATGATGATGATATTATTTAATAAGGTGTGTACAGACACTATTGATGTGCACGCAATAGGAGAAGCTTATAATCTGGGATGAACCCCCAGAGAGTATATGGCCTGCGGGAACGGGTGTCCCATACACGCTTACCACCAGTACGTCGGAGAGTACTTTATATGTGTCAATATTGGGAACCTGCTTCGTGTATACTTGTTCGTATTAGAAGCACCTCGCTCATTCACGCACGAACTGGCAATTGACAAACGCAGCCCTTCTACACCATCTATGAGAAATTGGGACGAGGGGGAGGTATTCACGACACTCTTTTCAGGCTTGAGAATAGTTGCCGAATATAAAGAAACTGGTCGTCGATGTACTTTCCAATGCGACGGTTATGCAGACGCATATCAGTATATTTCGATTTTCCGGCTCTATCCGGCATGGCGAGAATGCTCTTTTCAGTCCTCTGTATGTTGCCTTCGAAAACACTTAACAAGCTGCGACTGCAGCACACCAACACAGGCACGTTGTATTTATGTCTGTGTAGAGGCGAGCGGCTTCTTTTATTAATGCAAAAGCATTAGATGGCTCACCTTCAAGGTCATATCCGCAAAAAACTGCCCACAAGAAACGGCATCATCTGACGTCACGAGCCGACGAGTCACGCGACGAAGGTTATGACGTCGCATATTCAATCAATGCTAATTAATATAATTAGGGAACGTTAATACTAATTGGTATAATTAGTGACGCCATCATGTGAGTGTGACGTCATACCAGGTCACGCGACAGCGATGTAATGTGCCAACAAACCTAGTCACGAGACGCTGTAATATGACATCACACTTGCTCACTTAACAACGATGCAATTTCTCGTCATACAAGGCCGCCATCCACCCCCATTTAAAGATCCATATGAATCCCACATTACTACGCATGCGCGCATGAAGCATTACAAAGAGTGCCCACAACCCGGTCCACATTAATGACATTCGGATTGTCCAGCAGGTAAACGCGCCAGTTCTCGTCTATGACATACTGCAAAGATCATGCAACGACACATGCCTTTGAATCTCGAGATGATGGCGATGGTGATGATGCTAACAGTGTATCCTTATGAGCCCGGGGAAGTCTGATATACCGCTACCAAATTAAAAGTTTCCAGAATATTGATTAAATATTGTACATTACCCGGCAACCGAATACAATAGTTGCGCGGGAAAATAGGAATACCTGCAGCTAATAATTGAGGATGATGTTGGTGTTCCTGGGAGGTCAAGAGCCTTCCCCGTTTCCGCCACTTCCCGCCAAGTGGCGATGGTAATGGTTTCGAAATCCTGGGAATTGTCCGATGACTCGGTGAACCCGCGGCATTTTGAAAGAAAGGGCTAGAGTATACGTCTTCCAACACTGTGCCAACTGTTAAAATCACATGGGGCAAAACAACTGGCCTAGAGCGGGCAGCGTGAACCGCTCTCTCTGTCAAGAACAACATGGCTCTTCGCTCAAAATTCCCCGCAGCGAAATCTTTTTCCGAGCCCCCCACCCCGTGGGGGAAAAAAAAAAAAACCGCCGAAGTGCTCATACGCCTCAAGAATTCTGGGCACCCTTTCGTCAACCAGTCTGAGACAAGCTGCTTCAAGTCAATCACTTGTTTTCCTTCAAAACTGAACTAATCAATGGTATGCCAGCATCCTCGACGTTTTTTACCCACAAACACCGCGCGAGCATTCTGCGAAGCCGTTTAAGGTGAACGATGGGTATCTGCAAAATAGTTAAAGGAAAGATAACGCGTAGTGCCTGGCCGTCTGCAAGGCAGGCCGCCAACCTAACTGATCCCATACGAGAAAAGAAAAAAAATGGCGGTGGTTTAGCTCTGGTTAAAGCTGGAGTGACGCGATAGCTACAGCTGGCTGAGTGGAACATGGTCACGTGACCAACCACGTGACGAACCAGGTGATCAGCCACGGCGCCGCGCCGCCGGCAGCTGCTCCGCACCACTTGACCAACCACGTGACAGCGTGGCGGCGCAGCCACAGGGTGGCGGCGCCGCCACGCTGAAGGCTCGAAATGCTACCGTAATGTAGCTATCGCTACAAAAAAAGAGAATGATTAGAAACATACAAACAAAAAACGCGCACTAAAAACAGAAGTGAACAACAGTGTGCCCCATTAAACGTCATATTAGAAGGGTTTAAACAGCGACTCAGCAGCACAGCGCAAGCATGAAATCAGTTCCATTCACACATCTTCATTAAAAAAAGGAAAAAGAATTAGCTACCACATCACCATACATTCATTATAGTTTTGCATTTTTTCGCCGCTATTACACCGCTATGCCGGTACGTTCACTTCGTGCTGCGGTGTTTCGGCCTAATAAGTGCATTTCCGAGAAGAAACAAGGAACCGGAGACCAAAAGAGAGGTGATTCGGAAGGATAAAAAAGTGGAATTATATTTGCATCTGCTTGCATTACGGAACGGGAATATAAAGAATTCGTGTGAGATTCAAAAGGGACAGTCCCCGATCAAAAGCTTCGGCGGTTTTATACAGGTTTTTTTGACTTCGTGCTTTTTTAATCAAATCAGCAGGTGTCCTTTTAGGAACCACTTGAATCACATTCTCTCGCCTGTGCCGACTACTCCAGTTTCTGTTAAGTCAGCTTGTGATGTACAGCAGGATCCCCTTTATTGGACTGCAAGGCAAGAGCCATGACGTCAGCGCCGGCAACGAGCATGAACACGAAGCAGTCTTGCTTGGGGCCATCCGCTCTGCGACGAATTTATTGCGTGCTTGTTGGACTGAACTTATTTGTTTGCGGAATCAAACAAAGCTATCGCGGGTCAACGTGAGTTAGGTGCTTTGCGCGGACCCGGGAGTTCGAGCCGACCGGCAGGCAGCTACGGGTGCTACGCCAGCGGGGCAAGAGGGAGAGAGAGTGGCGTGCTGTGACAGTAACACTCCTTCCGGGAAGACCAGAAGCGTGCGTCTTCCTGCAGGCTCGGACTGCACGGACATTACGGCGCAGCACCCGAAGCTAAGAGGGAACTGTGACATACGGTTGTCCAAACAGAAGAAACCGAACACCAAGCGTCATTGCATGAACACTGCGGTGATGCGCTGCAACACCGCTTCGGAAGCGGCATTCATCGGAGTAAGAGATGGCAACTGCAAAATGTCCCGACCTCAAAACTTCGACCTCACTGAATGACGACCTCACTCAACCTCAAACTCACGCGTGAGGTTGAGGTCTGATTTGCTGACCTCACTCACGAAATTTCGAGCCGTCGCCGACCTCACCTCAACCTCAACTCACGACGTGAGGTTGATGTTTTGAGGTTGACGTCGACCTCATGAGGTTTCCCACCTCTGGGTGTTAGCATAGTCTTCGCTTCCGTTTCCACTTTCAACGCTCGTCGCCACTACTCACCTCACTACGGCGAACAGTGAACCAGACCTCGTGTCACTACATCCAAACTTTTCCGTCAACAGTCCACAAGCGAAATCTTGCAATGGGCTGGCAGCGCTGGGCAGCCGGACGTTCACACAGGGCCAACGGCTAATTCGACGTCTCCACTTCGATCGACGGAAACGCAAACGATTACCGTCTCTCTTGGCGGCGGCAACGTCCACACTCGATTGCGCTGTCCATCGGCAAAGCTCTACCCCACTCCGTCGTCAAAGTATACTGTCTTTTCCTACAAGCACTACAAGCCCCGGCGATCCCAGGGGTAGAGATGACAGGAATTCATCGGCGTCAGATTCGAATAGCAGAGCCATCTTGCCTCGGAAAGTGCACCCAGGTGCCGGAGTAGGCAGTCGGTTGGACCGTCACGTCTCGGGGGCCGCCCGCGACGGCTGCTAATTTGTTCAGTACGCAGGCGACCGGGGAAAGCAGAGAGTGTTGCTGAGGCGGCTAGTTCTAGGGGCACGCACAGGACGTGGACGCCTCTTCCGCCGGCACGTTCGCCCCCGCGCGGCTAATTGCTTTTTGTTCCGGCCACGACACGCGGCGGATGCGCGCTGCCTTTCGTCGCCGCCGGCGTCTAGGCACGCAACGCTCGCCAGGAAGTGTGGCGTCATAGGGTTGCACAACGCAGTGCATCCGGGACGGGACGGTAGGTAGTGCTAGAAGCATTCCTGAATTATGACGCTAAGCGTGACGTTAATATCCTGACTCCATAGCAAAAGCGGAGGACGTACTTCCAAGAGCACCCTCTCCATATCACTGCAAATCTTACAGAAACGCCTCTTTGATAACCAGCCATTACTCTGCCGACACGATACCGAGCTTACACGCCTAATAGCAATGATAGTTTCAAATGACAGTATTTCAACCGTTACCTTGGCGGCCACTGCAGACAGCATTTATGCAGCGTTTGCAAGATGCAGGGCTACCGAAGTTATCAAAATAATGGAGAGCACTAAGGTCTGCTAACGTGCTGTGAATGCGAAAGCATGCACGCGCGGTGTTCGGCTGCGGCGATGGCGTACGACTATAATGCAGTGGCCAGTGAAGCTGATTTGTTTCCGCCGTCCGAATGGAAGTTGATGAAGACGTCAGTAGCCGAACCTTGCGCTTGAGACTGGCAGTATAGCGAGCGGAGTGTTGCGCTGCTGTGATGGCGCAGTCCCTACAAGACTGGCCTAAGCGATCTACTGCCTGACAAACGTTTTCCTTGTCTCAACAGAATGTTGCTATATCACAGACATATCCCAACAATCGTGCTTCACATGAGTGCAACAAAAACCCACAAATGGCATTGTTTAGCCTTTTCGCACATCTAGTATTAGTCAGCCTAGCCTAGTACTGCACCTCTTGTACGCCATGCGTACGCCCTTCATAGGACTGATCCGACATTTACATGCAAATTTTGTAAATGAAAATTTTCAGTTTTGTATGGTCAGTGTGGAAATTCTGTCAACTGGTAAAAATGTGCAGGGTTGTGGCATGGGGACTTGGAAACAATGCCTCGGATATTTGATTGTGTAGCTTGGTTATCGACTCCAACAAATTATCTCGGAATCTCACTAGAAACATACAGGGACAGTGACCCATATTGAAGACGGCAGACAGTGCAGTTAAGGAACAAAGAAGAAATATGGAGGACAAAACAAATGTCAGTGTTTGCTCGCGCAATTGCGCGTAATTTGTTTTTGTTCACGAATTGTTGTGTATGGCCGCCGCGGTGGCTGAGTGGTTATGGCGCTCGGCTGCTGGCCCGAAAGACGCGGGTTCGATCCCGGCCGCGGCGGTCGAATTTCGATGGAGGCGAAATTCTAGAGGCCCGTGTACTGTGCGACGTCAGTGCACGTTAAAGAACCCCAGGTGGTCGAAATTTCCGGAGCCCTTCACTACGGCGTCCCTCATAGACTGAGTCGCTTTGGAATGTTAAATCCCGATAAGCGAAACCAAACCAATTGCTGTATATGCTGCAGGTTTTGAACATTCAAAGATGAATGTGCAAAATCTGTACAGGATCTTTGCAGTCTTTATCTGGGCTTCATATTTTGAGAAAACAAGTCGAACGATCTTTTCCGTCACGTACGCTCTGCTGGCCTTTTTTTGCCGCATTTATTCTGGTGCAAAGTCGTTAACTGGTTCATCTTCTTGCGAGATGTGGAGGATTCCTCTTTACGCGCTGTTTATCAGGTTTGCTTGGCAGGGACTTTACCTATGTTTGTTGTATCAACCGTTAGTCATGTCAGTGGTGGAACGTATGGTTGTTTCCGTGAAATTGTCCAAGCAACGCGTTCATATGTACACAATTCTCAATTAAGTTTTTAACTACTGTTACAAAAACATCTCTACAGAGATTTTGTTGAAGTATCCTTGCCTGTCCTCGTGTTTCGGTCATTATACTCTTTTAGGCCGGGGCAAAACACATTGAAACCTGTAAAACGAATACCTGCATGTACAGCCTGTTGTGAAATCTTTCTTCTTTAAAACAGCATGCTCTGGTTCTCACCGTAAAGACATGGCTGACGGAAAAGGGAATTTTCGTAGTTTGGAGTGTCGATTGCTTTTTGTTCAGAAAGCCGGAGACTGTTGAATATGTATTTGTAATTGCTGAGGCGGGGATTTTCTTTTGGGATGTTTTGCAGCGGATTTTGATGAATGACTTGTTTCTAGATCTCCATGAAATTCGGTATTGTGCAGTCGAGAATGATGATGGTGTGCTCGGTGCGGTATGATATCCTAATGCTATTGGGTTTACATGATATTTGGAAAGGCCGAATGGCTTTCCAGCATTCGGATGTTCATGTCAGAGATATTCTTCAGTATTTTCGTGACTGTGCACGTGCAATAGTAGACGTTTTTTAATCTTAGCCATGCGTACCTGAGTGGATAGGTGTAGTGGAGAAAGTGGAAAACTTGAATCATTAATAGTGAGACCAGTTGTCTGTAAACGGGATAATCTTTTCAATTAGTGCAGTGTATAGTTTGTTTTGTAAAATAAAGTCAATATAGAAAACAAATACGGCAATGGCGCAGTGCTCTAATGAAGTGGCCAGCGAAGCTGATCTGTTCGCGCCCGCGCGGGTTCGAAACCCGCTTCGGAAGAAATTTTATTTTATTTAGAAATTTTATATTTTTATTTCCTGACGGTGTAGGCACTCTTGGTGACATAATGAGGTCACGTGGGTTTTCGGACCGTCTGGTGTGGACTACGACAACGGCGGATTTTCCGCCCCATGAGCCATACAATGCTTTCGCATTAAAAATATATTGCGCATCTACTTTGTACATTTTTTCATTGAGTGTTGAAGGAATGGCTGGTTTACTTATTTCTCTTCTTTTACAATGAGGCAACCTTGGCAGTAGTAGCATGGTGACGTGGCAGAGCGTTAACACGGTTTTCCTCTCCGCTTTACACCCCTGATGCTGAGGAAGAGTGAATCATGCAGGGAACTCGCGACGATTACTTTAATTCCTCAGTTCTGGTGCCTTTGAGCAGTAAGCCTTACTTGTTCCGTTGAGCGAAAACCCGTGTGCGTGCGTGTGTGTGTGTGTGTGTGTGTGTGTGTGTGTGTGTGTGTGTGTGTGTGTGTGTGTGTGTGTGTGTGTGTGTGTGTGTGTGTGTGTGTGTGTGTGTGTGTGTGTGTGTGTGTGTGTGTGTGTGTGTGTGTGTGTGTGTGTGTGTGTGTGTGTGTGTGTGTGTGTGTGTTGTGTGTATGTGTGTGTGTGTGTGTGTGGGTGTGGGTGCGCGTGTGGGTGCGCGTGCCCGTGCGTTAACACTCGGTGGTCCCTAAGAAAGATGGCGTCCTAATGCAACCTGACAGGTGGTGGCAAAATTAAACGGTTGATCGTGTGAGGTTGCTCTGGAAGAGAAAGGCGGATCGCACAAACCACGCCAGTGGCAGCTCCTGCCATTGCAGGGCAGTGACGCGTCGCTTAACCGCTGCACCACTGCGCCAGGCGTGGAATGAGGACTCCCAGCGATCTATGAATGTAATGAATTCCACATACATGGGCATTAACCCATTAGCGTTATCGGCCTATATTCTTAAGGCAGAGCTTAAGTGTCCCCTCCAGTTTTTTTTTTTTTTGCCTGTGTGTGTATGTGGCATGTGTGTTAGCTTAACCGCCATCAGAGCCGCTGGATTTGATTGCGGTTGAGGTAAAATGTACAATTTAAAGTTTGTATAGTGGCCAGGAGCTGCGTTCAAGCAATGGTCGAAAAATGACCATGCTTTGATCGGAGGCAATGATCTGATCTATAAGCTCGTTTGCGAAATTCTCGTCAGGGCGCCTGTGGTTCCCTGGTTAAGCCATTGGCCTGTGGCGAGGCTCTGCGCGACAAACGCGTTATGAAGGCACAGTACGCACAGCTCAGTGATCCCTTTCAGACACTCCCCAAGCCGCATCCTCGATTCAGCGTCGCCCAGACTTACCATTCTCACCCCAGCTCTCTTGCACCTCTTAAGATCGCATTTTTCGCATGCGGTGTGACCGCTCTCGCCTCGCCTGCACCTCACCATACGCCAACAGGGAACACTGTCTCGTCCAGGGCCCAGTAGCCCTCTGAACTCCTTCACCACTTATATGGGTGAAAAAAAGCTTATGCACATCACACTGATATTGGCTGTTTTCCCTCGGTAAAGAAAGGGCAAAGAGGAACTGAGGAGAAATTGATGTTGGCTTGTATCGATAGAATATACCAACTCCTAAGCACAAGAACGTCACTATTACCGAAAACAAAGCTCTTGTAAGGTAGAAAAGAACAAGAGCCAAAATAGAAGTATCGCCGCCACAGGCCAATCTAGCCAGTACGAGCGCATTGACGAAATATCCGAAAAGAATTACCGGTCTATGAGGCTGACAAACCTGGATGGTGGTTACGCGTTTGGTTATTGAAGTATATAAACTTTCTTTTAAAATTCCTAGTGCACTTTTATAACACGAGTAAGACGGGGAAAAAGACGACCTGAATGTTGAAAGCCAAAGAAAACGTATACACAGTTGGCGGCGCAACACGCAGCCAGCTGAGCTTCATGCATGTTTTGATGTTTCGCGGCTATGATCTTTGCGTGACCTCCGGGTTTCGTTTTTCGACGCGCCTTCATTTACAAGTGCGGAGCAGAAAAGGAGCTTCAAGTGCCCCTCTAAGTGCTCCCCGGACGGAATTCATCTCGTGGCACGCATCTGCGACGAGGAAAACACCTGGGGCTAGCCAAAGTTGCACGAGCCTCCATGTCAGCAAATTGCCAGCCTCCATATCAGCATGTGTTGTGCCTTCTTCAGAATTCTTTACTATTATGAACCAGCCAGCCCAAACTAAGTGACTACAATGCCTCGCATACTAGTGCAGGCCCTAACTACAACCACACACTCGCATACCCTCTTCGTACTCAACCGCCATTGCTAAGCTTGAAACCACTCAGACAACTTCGAGACTTCTCATCAAGGCCCTCAATATAGCTAATAACTGCCTATTAGTATTACTACTATTAATAATAATAATAGGTATTTTGGGGAAAGAAAGTGGCGCAGTATCTGTCTCATATATCGTTGGACAACTGAACCGCGCCGTAAGGGGAGGGATAAAGGAGGGAGTGAAAGAAGGAAGAAAGAGGTGCCGTAGCGGAGGGCTCTGGAATAATTTCGACCACCTGGGGATATTTAACGTGCACTGACATCCCACAGCACACGGGTGCCTTAGCTTTCTGCCTCCATAAAAACGCAGCCGCCGCAGTCTGGTTCGAACCCGGGAACTCCGGATCAGTAGCCGATTCGGTGTTCCCGGGTTCGAACCGCAGATTTAAATGTCATGCATCCGGCGTGGGGCTGCAGGGCCCTCACCCTGAAATGCCGAAAGCTATAGAAGTAGACATCAACAAACTCGGACTCACAATCTCCGTTGACCGCAAGCACCCTACAATGGACGGGCGGCTGTACCAGTAGGCACACTTGTCCCGATCTCACTCTGTTCAAAAACTGCCCACTAGCTACACGGAAGAACATGGAAGAGACAGCGGGGTGTGCACACTGCATTCTAGCCGTTACTGTTCCACGCGGGCGGGCGCGACCTCCTTGGTGACGCAACCAACTCACAAAACGGAGCAACTTTCGACAAACCAGAGAGGCTAACACCGCACCTCGCATCAGCAACCTACGAAAGTGGGTTACTGAACTGCAGCGATAATTAACAGTCCACGCCAAAGGAATCACCCTCACGCGTGGGACAACACACGTAGATCAATACCTGCTCCCCGTGTGAAATGCCCGCCAGTAGCCTTCTGCGCCGATGGAAGACAACGCGTCGTAATAGTAAGCTATAAGAGCGCAAAGCCAGGCCCACGGAAGAAGCGGCCCTGCATGCCACGGAGCTCACTGCGAGCAACTGGCGACAAACCTGCGGCAGGCTCCAAGGCACAATGGGCAAGGCGAAGACAGGATCTTTTACGCACCCTTCTCAACCCCGCCCAAACAGAAATGAGCACAGCACGACCATCCAAAGTATCCTCCACGGCCATCAGGGCACGGAAGACGAGATCAAATCAAATCAAATCAAATTCATTTATTTCACCACATATATACATGGTAGGAGCTCTTGGGCAAAAACCTGCTCGGGGCAACTTGACGAGGCCCAAGAGACCATAACAAGGTAGAGCTGTGCAGATACATGATTGCAATATGGCAAGAAAACAATATTATATGCCATGTTATATACAAGGAAAACACGGCTTGTGTATACAACACAAAAATTGACTCTGTATAGAAGTGAGCATATTACATGTTCAAAAATCAACTATCGCAGGCGACGTAATTTGTATTTGTATCAGTATTTGATAAAGAAACACAATGTGATCAAAAGCTGGACAGACATTTACGTTTTTACAGTGCATTTAGAAATTGTTCCCGCAAGTCGTTTCTTGTGGGCTTAGCGTTAAATTTAAACTTGTTTTACAGTGAGGGGAGGTTATGTTTCAATGACTGGTTCTTATAATTTGTTCGGAAACGGGGAACGTGCCAGTTTTCTGGGTTTCGTGTGGGCACGACTGGTTCGTGGGGTTGTAGTGAAGCGGCGAAAATTAAAGAGTCACGAAGTGAATTAGTCAAAGAGAAGTATGTCCGCAAAAACCGGAAATCGTATAATGAAAACACAGGAATGACCTTATAGGTTGCGAAAAGCGGGCCGGTATGTGCTAAGCGTTCATGATTCCCGATGTATCGTATAATTCTTTTTTGGATTGTAAATTTTTTGTTTATTTGTGTATACTTTTGCGACCTCCGTAATTTATACATCGAAGAATCTTGCTTTCGGAAATACCCGGCACTAGATTCACGAGTGACCCCGGTCGAAGTGGGAACTTCTCTAGAAGCCTTCACGAGGAATACGGCGCCGGGCCGAGACCAGGTACAAAACCTTTTCCTCCACAACCTCGATGAACCCTCCATTGAAGCTCTCCCAGAATACTTGAATCAACGTTGGAGGAAAGACAGAACAGAGACATGCTCACATCACCCTAACTCCCAAACCAGGTGAACCACGTAGCCTCCAAAACCTGTGACGATACGCGTCACCTCCTACCTAGGCAGGTTGTTTGAGCATGTCATTCTCAACCGACTACAACCCTACTTGTGGAGGCCTGCCTCGCCAGTCGAAAGGAATGCTCGCACAGAACCACCTCGAGGCGCACAATGCTCTGCCACTTTGGATATCCGACGAGAAATGGACACGACCTACCATCATCCAACTCCCATTCACGTCAAAAAGTGAATCACTTATCATACATACCAAAAAAATAAGTACTCCGAACATCACCCAGGATACCGCCATGCCTTCGTCAGAGCACTCCACAAGAACTTCGGCAATGACCGGCACATGCTGTACGCCGACGCGGCGACGTTCCGCTTCTGAGGAACAGCCACTCTGAGCGTGATTGACAGCTACCTGAAAATCATCACCATTGCTTCCATCCTGACATACAACCCTCTGGAAGCAGACGAAACTGCCATTGCTTCTCGCATCGTTTCCAATTAACCCGCCTGAGGACCACACTACAGTCCTCGCAGAGCCCCAGGTGGCCCGCAGTAATTACCGCCGGAATATCATATCTTTCGTGGAAACCCACGTAATAGAAACCGCTCTGCTCGAGGAGCTTTGCCCTTGTCTGGAAACCACGACATGGGTCACTCCCCGGGGCGAGGCCGGGGACATAATATACCTGACCACAGAACAGGCTGTCAGCCTAGGCCAACTTTAAAACCAACGTTTATCTCCATCTCGCTTTCACCGTCTAGAGCTACCCTCTTACTGTCCGGACACATAACCACGTTGCTCGCGATACCCAACCAGTACCTCACCTTTTGGGCCTGCCCCAACCACCCTACTTCCGCCCATTCCCCCATCCCATTTCCCGACGTCTACCAATGGGGGGCCGTTTTGTCCAGCCCAGCCCCGGAGGACAAGCAGCAGCTGATGGATCAGCCCTGCAAGTCGGCAACGGCCGCGTGGATTGAGGGCTCAGTCGGGGAGGGGGGGGGGGGGGGGCACCACATCGTAAGAAGAGTAGACGCTATAGCGCCTTCTCCTGCTTTTCTTGTTTTTATTCCTTTTCTTTCTCATTTCTCACCGACTACCAATCCACAATGCCATTACCGATCACATTTTTTTATTAAAATCACAATTACAATCACATTACAAATTATCAATCACCAAACACAATTATCGATTACGAATCGCTATTTGGTTACATTGCACGACATACTACTCCACTACATACTCATACACACCATTTATTTCGGTACAATGAATTGCCATAACGCAGCCTTTTTATTCCGCGCAATTTCTGACGCCTAATTAGAATATTATTATTAGTTTTTTTAATTACTGCAATATCCAAAACACACGTTGCTAAGTCATGCACACCACAACGCGTTCACTAGGTGCCCCTCTAACACGCTTGAAGCAATGGCTCCTAGTGCGCTTTTCAGGCCTATTTGTCCAGGACGATTGGGCTTAGTTCACCTGTATGTGAGGCAGTTAGTTGCCCGTTTTTTCTTTTATTGTGGTTGTGCCCACCCAATTATTAGAGCATTCCGTAGAGCATTCCGGAGCTTTTATTCCAGAGCCCTCCACTATACGTCACCTCTCTTCCTTTCTTCTTTCCCTCCCTCCTTTATCCCTTCCCTTACGGCGCGGTTCAGGTGTCCAACGATATATGAGAAAGATACTACGCCATTTCCTTTCCCCCAAAACCACTTATTATTATTAATTTTTTTCCCACCGGGACTTCCTGCGCCTCCCTCATTTCTATTCCTTTAATATTAAAGGGCAGACACGCTACACCGTGCAGGTACTCGTATAAACCTACCTGTCCAAAGCAAACATGAGATGTGGGACGAAATTTTGAATTCCAAATCGGAGTATTTTTGCCCCGAATTTTCATTGTGCGTTTGATCTTAAAAACCAGACGCGTCAAGTAATGTGCAGGATTCCAGAGTGCACTGACGCCAAGTGTCCTTTACGCCTATTGTTTATTTTGGTCTATTTTTACAAAGAAGCCAGTATTTCATGGACAGCCCAGTATCACAACTTTCAAGAGACAAGGTGGTAGGCGGATGGCTTCGTAAGCGGTTGGTGATTTCAGAAAGAGTAGTATGGGATATGTCAGAGAGTTCCTGTTGTACGAAATAGAAAACATATTATGCATATTACCGCTTATTGTATGCACTTTCGTGCACAACGCTTCTCTGCGTTCCATTCGTAACCATCATAAACAGCGCCTCTCATCATCTGTGAACATTGGTTCATGTCGTCTAGTGATGTATTTTCTTGTCGACAGATACGTGCACTATTCCTTGTCTTTTTACCGTTCAGGTAACTCGTTGAATTTCATATGTCAGCGTCTAATGAAACTTTTTCGGATCAGTATGTTTTCTAATGTTCTGTAGTTTCATCAGCGTGGCCACGTGGCCACTTTTCCCTTCATGTCTCACACAGGCACAATGTAACCCGCGACACCACACCCGATCTCACATGGGCCACTCCGAACATAATCGTTATATCTCACAAGGTGCTCCAAGACAGCCTTGGGAGGGACCACTTTCCTGCCTCCACTACTATTGCGTACGATTCAAAGATTTTGAACCCTCGTTCACAGCTTCTCACTGACGGATAAATTGCGCTCATACTTGGCAGCTGATTCTACCGAACCCCGTACTGCCACCGACTGGACAGACCGTCTGGTGGAGGCTATCCAGGCGAACAGCAAACGCATTAAAAACACCCTTGCGGCCCCGCAGGCTGATCCGCATCTGGCTCATCTATGGGAGGCCCGACAGGGATTTCTCAAGCGCTGGCGTCACCAGCGATGCAATCGTACGTCGAAACTGCACAGCCGCTCTCACTCGTGAGGCAGAAGAATACGCGAACACGCTAGTCCGCGCAAACTGGGCAACCTTTTGTAACGACCTCAAGGGTACATTAAGCACTAAACGCATGTGGTCCCTCCTACGCGCTCTCTCAGATCCAAAAACCACTAAATCTCAGACACAAGTAAGCAGACAACGTCTAATAAAACTAGAGCTTCAAAAGGGCACAGCCGTAATTGGCCAACTACTGGACACTCATATGCCCACATCCCTCCAGTCAGCAGATCCACCCAATCTACCTCCACCTAACCCGGAACTTGATGTCGACATTAACTTAAGCAAAGTCCGCCGAGCACTCTTTAGTATTCACCGCTCTACGGCGCCGGATGGCATAACGTTCAAGGCACTACTCAATCTGGACGGTCTCCCTCCAGGAACTCACGGAGCTCTTTAATAACCACTGGCACGCTGGAACGCTCCCATAAGCCTGGACCCATGCCAGCATGAGATTTATACTCAAACCGGGCAAACCTCTCTCACCCTTCAGCTCTTGCAAAGACAGACCAAACAGGTCGCTGCACTAATCAGGCGGGTGACAGCACGCAATCATGAGCGGTCTGAACGCGAGACCCTCAATATGACAGATGGACTACTGCACCACTTTCTTCCTTTCTGCTTTCACTCCCTCCTTTATCCCTTCCCTTAAGGCGCGGTTCAGGTGTCCGCCGATATATGAGACAGATACTGCGCCATTTCGGTTGCCCAAAACCAATTATTATTATTAATATTACAGATGAATTAATCATTAACCGCATAACGTACTACCTCCCATACCACATACTCACTCAGCGCCAAGCACAACAGGCAGACATCCTAATACGCGCTGCTGTCAGCTCCGCCCTACGTCTTTCACGGACGGTTAGCACGAAATGTCTCCTGGCCACTGGTACCTGCAATACCGTTATCGAATACCGTGATCAACGCACCAATCAATTAGTCCGCCTGAGTCACACGGAAACAGGACCATGCCTACTGCGGCAGCTACGTCTCAATCCACCCATTCCCACCTCAACAAGTCCTACACCTCACATGATTTCTCTGCGCACGCAGGACACATATCAGAAGCCCCTACCGCGCATAATGAGCGCTAGCCTCCACCAGGGAAGGTGGCATGCTCGAGCGAGCTATTACACCAAAACATACAGCAACCGCTCCGATATTCTTTGTGTTGACGTGGCAGACAATTCTAAAGCAGGATTTTTCACGGTAGTCGCAGCCTATGAAGACGGCACTGTGGGGGCCGCCGCCACTATCCGAACTAATTCGCCTGCAGAGGCGGAAGGAGCCGCCATCGCACTTGCGCTGGCCCACTCCACCATTGACAAAAACTTTACCGAAATTTGCACAGATTCCCAGGCCGCATATCGCCACTACCTAAAGGGCGTGGCGACGCCGGCAACGCACGTATTTTTGCCACAGCCACCTCTCTCAACCGAACGGTTACTCTGTCGTGGATACCTGGGCATGCCTCGATACCCGATAATGAGCGCGTTCATGCGCTGGCCCGAGAACTCTCCTCCCGGATCCGGGACAATCAGGCACCTAACCCTGCGCAAGAGACCCCATCGGTCCTTTATGCATATCATCAAATCACCATATTCTACAAACTCAGCCGCATGACATCTACCACCCCACAGTACCTTGTCGCCCTTATCCAGCGCCACATGGCGACAATTACAGACGGGCTGCTTTATTTCACTCAACCGTCTCTCATGCTTTCACCCCACTTCTCCTTCTCATTGTAACAGCTGTGGCGTGCACAGATCCACACTTTTCCACTACCTTTGGGAATGTCCTACCCACAGGCAGCACCCCTTATCCCCAGTTCCACTCATTCTTCCTGGGAGGCTGCTTTACGGACCTCTCGCCCGCCTTTCAGAAATGGCTGGTGGATCGGGCTTTAGGTGAACCATAAGCCCATGGACTCGTGGACCAGTAGGGGACCACGCTGGAAGACCTTTTTCGTCTAATACAAGTTGTTTCCATCCATCCATCATCCCCTACTGGTCCCGGGAATCGGAGTTTCTACCGGACTTGTTTCCTCTGTTGATGTGGCGTCTATCCTTGCGGCGCGGCTGGAATGAGGTGTCCACCGTGAGTTAGACAGCTGCTGTGGCTCCCCTTTCCTCAAAACCAATTTCGGAGCTGTCCACCGTTTTGATGGAGGCGAAACACAAAAAGCGCCCGTGTGCTGTGCGATGTCAGTGCAGGTTGAAGATTCCCAGGTGGTCAAAATTATTCCGGAGCCCACCACTACGGCACCTCTTTCTCTCGTTCTTCTTTCAGTTCCTTTATCCATTCCCTTACGGCGCGGTTCAGGTGTCCACCGCGATGTGACGTATACTGCGCCATTTACTTTCCTGAAAAAACCATTTTCAATTTTATTTTTACACCGAGAGTTACTGCGCCTCCATCATTTCTATTCCTTTAATATTAAAGGGCAGACACACTGCACCGTGCAGGTACTCGCATAAACCAGCCTGTCTGTAACAAATATGAGTGGTGGGACGAAATTTTGAGATCCAAATCGACGTATTTTTGCCTCGAATTTTTATTTTGCGTTTGATCTTAAGAAGCGGACGCGCCAAGTAATGTGCAGAACTCCTTAGTGCACTGGCGCGAAGTGTCCTTTATGCTATTGTTTATTTTGGTTTATTTTTGCAAAGAAGCCAGTCTTTCATATACTGCCTAGTATCACAACGTTCAAGAGAGACTGTGGTATGCGGTTGGCTTCGTAAGCGGTGGGGAAATGGCACACTTTACGCCAGAAAGTTCGTATGAGCAAAAATACTTTTTGTATGCATATTACACTTTCGCGCACATTTCTTCTCTGCGTTGTATTTAAAACCATCATAAATAGCGCATCTGTAAACAGTGGTTCACGTCACCTACACGTCCCCTTTATAGTGATGTGTTTTCTTGTCCACAGATAAGTGCACTTTTCCTTGTCTCCTTACCGTTCAGGTCACTCGTTGCATTTCCTTTGTTAGCGTCTAATGAAACTATATCTTGGAGACAATCAGTATGCTTTCTAATGTTATGCATAGTTTCATTAGCGTGGCCACTCTTCCCTTCATGTCTCCCATTAGGACAAGTCTCGCGCGAGACACCACACCCGAGACACCCACACCGAACATCGTTAAATCTCACACGGTGATAATAATAATAATAATAATAATTGGTTTTGGAGGGAAAGGAAATGGCGCAGTATCTGTCTCATATATCGTTGGACACCTGAACCGCGCCGTAAGGGAAGGGTAAAGGAGGGAGTGAAAGAAGAAAGGGAGAGAGAGGTGCCGTAGTGGAGGGCTCCGGAATAATTTCGACCACCTGGGGATCTTTAACGTGCACTGACATCGCACAGCACACGGGCGCCTTAGCGTTTTTCCTCCATAAAAACGCAGCCGCCGCGGTCGGGTTCGAACCCGGGTCACACGGTGCTCCAAGACAGCCTTGGGAGTGACCACTTTCCAATTATCCACTACTATTGCACCCGCCGCGGTGGCTCAGTGGTTAGGGCGCTCGACTACTGAGCCGGAGTTCCCAGTTTTGAACCCGACCGCGGCGGCTGCGTTTTTATGGAGGAAAAACGCTAAGGCGCCCGTGTGCTGTGCGATGTCAGTGCACGTTAAAGATCCCCAGGTGGTCGAAATTATTCCGGTGCCCTCCACTACGGCACCTATTTCTGCCTTTCTTCTTTCACTCCCTCCCTTATCCCTTCCCATACGGCGTGGTTCAGGTGTCAAGCGATATATGAGACAGATACTGCGCCATTTCCTTTCCCGAAAAGCCAATTATCACTACTATTGCTTATGATTTCAAGATTGTCAACCCTCGTTCACAGCTTCTCACTGACTGGGGTAAATTGCGCTCATACTTGGCAGCTGATTCTACCGAACCCTCTACTGCCACCGACTAGACAGACGGTCTGGTGGAGGCTATCCAGGCAAACATGAAACAGGTTAAAAACACCCCTACGGCACCGCAGGTTGATCCGCACCTGGCTCATCTATGGGAGGCCCGACAGGGACTTCTCAAGCGCTGGCATCACCAGCGACACAACCGTACATCGAGACTCTGCATAGCTGCTCTCACTCGTGAGGCAGAAGAATACGCGAACACGCTAGCCCGCGCAAACTGGGCAACCTTTTGTAGCGACCTCAAGGGTACTTAAGCACTAAACGCACGTGGTCCCTCCTACGCGCTCTCTCAGATCCAAAAACCACTAAACCTCAGTAAATAGGCTTTTCGAGTTACAGGAGCGCTTTTCGGCATAGCATCATCAGCGGTGTAGTAACAGCTAAGACGTGCTAACTAGCAGGGCAGTTAACTGATACTAAATAGTCCTTTCGAGCTATTACTGTCAGACTCCTTAATGATTGAGAGGTGTGTAGGACACCGTAACATCTATATCAGTTTTTAGAATTTCGAAAACTCGGTTACCCTCGGCGTTTTTTGGCCACAAATTTTGATCATATCGACGAGTCACGTGAACTGGGGCGGTTGCTTTGCCTGCAAGCTTCTCGAAAGCGCATAAGCGCATGCATTCTGGCGTGATGGCAACCGGGTGCTTAACCCGAGGACGCGGTAGGGTGGCTAGATGGAATTCAGGCCTAGGCGGCCGTATTTTTGTGGAGATGAAACGCAAAACGCCTTGGAGCTGTGTGATAGTGGACGTTAAAGAACCCCAGGTGGTTTAAATTAAAACGGAGCCCTCCACATTGCGTCCCTCATAGGCCATGTGTAGCTCTGCGATATTAACTTAAAGGCCACATGCCATACCATACCTTCAGCCGTTATTTAACATTCTGTATATAAATTTTCGCGTTCACAAGAGTGGCGGCAGTATCCGACGGCGTTTCAAGCGTGATTTCACAAAAGCGTCAGGAAGCTTCAGTTTGAGAAAGTGTCATTTTTTAAAATCACGCTTCGCGTGCTTAGGCGCGGCACGAATTCAGTTACAGATACTGTCGCAGTTTCATTGCTGCTACGTGACTAGCGCTCGTAATAGAAGGTGAGAAAACGAAACTATGCCGCGAGACACCGCGCCGGCACCGTCACGAGATGCATATTCGCGAACTGGCTTCGAGGCGTTTGTTTCCATCTTCCGTTTTAGATTTCTAATAGAGTTTCTATATTGCAATAGACGAAAATTCGTCAGGGTGACGCTGTCGTTGCGAAAACACCTCTGGATCGAGCCCATTGCATACCACAGCTCATCAGACTGCCCCGCTAGCTTCTTCAAGCTCCGTTTCGAAGATCGAAACCGATAGGACCACTGGTGCCCGCAATCACCAATGAGGTGCCGCTTGCTGCACTTGTGTAATGATCCTCCATCGCACACTCGACAGCCGTCAACGCATTTCTTTTATGCAAGGCCTGGCAGTACATCGGGTGTTTTGAACCAACCTTATGAAGAAAGCGCAAGTTTATGTGGTAAAGCGCGAGATCGGGGAATACCGAACTATGAGGGCCGTTCGGAAACGTCACAACTTTTGACAGCGAGTTAGCGTTGCAAGGAAGTCAATTATTTCTTAAGCTTCGGTTGTGTGCTTAGAACGAGAAATACATGGCGCGGATCAAATATTAAATACTGTTCACAAACTACTCGAAGCCTCAAATATTTGTGAAGCGCAACTTTCCATCGCGGAATAAGCTGCATATTGTGCGCGCTGCCAATTTTTGAAAGCGCTTCTCACGAACACATGAACCAACCACACACAACTAAGCCAACTGCATGCACTAACTTGCATTGCAATGCCACAGAGTTTTCTGTCGATATAATTTTGGGTCGTATGTAATGACCTCTCAGCTTTGTCATGCGCTGCAGCTGAGAAGTATGTATTCAAGCTGGCAGTACTAGACTGGATAATGCCTTGTACACCGAAGGCAGTTTCGATCTTACCAAAGTTTTTCAATGACACATTGGAGAAGGCATGGCGCAAAAGTGCATGAAAGCTGGATTTTGTACCAGCATGTAGCAGGGTTCGCCATTTGGCGCAGCTTCACTTAAATGGTACAGCAGTTTCACCACTGCGCCCAACTTGGATGCTTTGGATAGCAAGATGGCGGATTGATGCGCACTTGGAGGACGCGCAGCAAAGGGCACAACGCTGACGAGGCGTTGCTTTGCTGCCCCCGATTATCGATTGGCACCACGAGTATTAATTCATACCCTCCCCCTTTCCCTGTATGGCTGCTGAACTGCAACTGAGGGGAGTCTGACTTGGTAAGTGATGCTGGCTGTGCCACAGGGCATTTTCTTCGTAGTCCGGCTTCGTGTTGGGTACTGCTATTACTTGTCAGGCAGCAGCGGCAACAGAGCCTCTGCCGGCTGAAAGCCCTTTCTAGTTTTGTGTGTGCTCGCATTCAGTAAAATTTAGCGGCATACATGTTAGTTTTGACATCAGCCGACTACGGAAGGAGTTATGGGAGGCCAATATGTCTCATTATTATCTCCTGTTGCTCTTCGCGCTCCATTTATTCCTAGCGATACTTTCAATGCAAAACTAATAGCATATTTGCGTACAGAAAAGTAATACCCAGTTAGCCTAATAAAAAATGCATCCAATAGGACATCCGATAGGCTACGATTCCCCAGACGCTGTGAGGTACCATTTTCATGGCTATATGATGGTTTAACGTCCCAAAGCGACTCAGGCTACGCCGTTGTGAAGGGCTCCGGAAAGTTCTACCACCTGGGGTCCTTTAACGTGCACTGACATTGCACAGTACACGGGCCTCTAGAAGTTCGCCTCCATCAAAAAAAAATATATATAGTTGCGAAAACGTGACGTACTTGACTGCTTAAAATAATATAGAGCGAAGTATACGCTTCGTTTAGGAAAACATTTTTATTTTGAAAAAGATCGGACCTCAGATCGAAATGTTGAGTAAAATAAGGATCTTTCCTTAAACGATGCGTATGCTTCGCTCTATATTATATATAGATCTTTGCTGTGGTTCTTTAGACCCTCCAAACAGCAAAGCCGTGTGCACTGGTAGCAAATAGTTCAAGGAATCTACCTAAATAGGTAGTTCAATATTGGTCAAGTCATAAAACTATGCAGGTTTGCATGCACGTTAACCGAAGGCCACAATAACTGCAGACAAAAAAAAAAAGTGTTTCTTCAAACTATGCATGCTGCTCAGACCTAGACTGATATAAGCTTGTGTATCAGACAAATGAGGACCTATGCAGCAGTAATGAAAATATACGAGCACACGTGCAGTGAAATTTTCGCAAGGGAGCTGCGATTCATGAATTAGTTTTAGCCCTTGACATTTATTTTGCGGCCTTTAATGATGATATACACAAAATATTTTGAACTTACCTTTTTGCTGGTACAGTAGGAGACTGTCTGGCCTTGCACAAGTGCCAAAGACAGGCCAAGCAGCTGGAGACTTTGGCATCCTCCCTATCAAAATGTTGATCCTGCTGCACAACGCAATACACCCAGGCTAGGCTGCACTGCTTCATTTTAGTAATGACAACTAAAAGCTCAGGATTCTTTTAATAATACACAGTGACTCTCCATATTCTTTTCCAACCTTTCTTACTTTCCTACATCTTGTTCCCAGCCAATGACCCCAAATCTCCAGAAGAGGTTATGACGTGATCTTGCAGAACCACGATGTATGTGAATTCGAGATTCATTCGCTGCAAATGCACACTATCACGTTCTCCAGGCATACCACCACAACAAAATGGTGTGTAAATGTAGACTTGTGGGCATACCCATCGCCCATAAATGTCTAAAAAATTTGGACATGCAGAGGCTTGCACACATGCTTGCAAGAAATCATGCCAATAGTGTCCAACCGCAATCCGATGGTCCAGCTTACGGATCAATGGCATTGCTGCAAAAGTTGACAAGGCTGCTGTTGAGCGAATGCTTTATTTGTTGTTATTTGTTCTTTCGGCGCTTGCCACATGCCTCCTCATACAACACTTGTTAAAAGCTGTCCCACACATGGACTGATCTTGCCATACAAAAAATATATGTGTACATACACACACACTCCAAAATGCACATCATTTTTTTTTCATGTAAATCTATACCATGGTATCAAACACGATTGTGGTAAAACGTGTGTGTATAATAGCAATGTATATAATATATGTATATATATATATATAACTTCAAGTATACAATATATCTCCTTTTTTTTCCTTACGAAACAAGTATGCAAAAAACACGAGTATGGTAAAAAATAACTTTTTTCTTTTCATGATGGGAAAATGTAAAAAGCACGAGCAACAAAAAGTATTCTTAGGAATGAGTTGTTCCAAGTGAAGAAATGTCCTTTAACAAAGCAAGCCACTCTGTTTATGTGTGTGAGAGAAGGTGAGAGAAACAGAAAGGGGAAGAAAAGAGAGGAAAAAAAAACAGCATGTTGTGTGTGGGCAACAATAAATATATACCAATCCTCCTATGTACAACAAAGTGGGCATCGTCGTCTCCGTACATGATGACAAGTTAAAAAAATGCCTCTGCTTTGCGAGCACGAGAAACAGCAAATTGTTATGACCCTGAGAACGTCTCTCCTAACACCACCAGACATATCGAGTGAACAACAGCTCATCAGAAGAGGAGTATTACAAGAAGAAGGCATGGTTTTGGCTCTTCGGCCCCACCCGACCACTGCTGTCCCCGCTCGCGCATACGAACAGACTGCCTCCCCTTCTTCACAACAGCAAATAGCAGAGCGGACAATGAAACAGACAACAAGACAACAGGCTTCATTCACCGGAACGCTTTGCCGGACACCACCTTGGCGCCAATCTCTCAGGTACTTGGTCAGTTTTGGTAACGTGCATGTGTATGTGTGTGTCTATGTGTGGGTGCGCAAACAAGCAGTTTTGTGTGTGTGTGTGCGATGCCTCCTTCGTGGCTGAACACTCTTGTTAGACTAGAAAGCGCAGATGGTGTTTTTTTTTTTTTTAGAGCGTGGAATAACCTCACTCTTGGTTGATGATGAGGGGCCTCATAGCTAGACAAGGCAGCGACTATGCAAACCCACCACAATTCCAAGCTAAATGTCGTGTTGTTAAGATGAATTTGCATAATTCAATCCACAAAAATTTAAGGCTATATTGTTAGATGGCGTTAAAAAGGTTGGTAGGCCTTGAAACTAATACGATTTTGTAGATTTCTCACAGTTTCGTTAAGTTTCGGGAGGTCAAGGATTGCCACGAAGAATGTTTTTTAGAATAAACTGCAAACAGTTTGACTGCAAATAATCTGTTAATGCTAGGTACAAGGCTTCCATGTCCAAGGCCATAGCACCTAAACTTTGCATGGGAACACTCAAGCCAGGGACAACCACTAAACCCTCAAACAATGTTTACTTATCACAATTTGTAAATGTATATTACACACAAATCACACTATATAGCATAATGTGAAGAATAAAACTGTACTACTATAATCGTGAGAAGCATATCTAGTTTTGTACTTGCACCATCAAGAAAGGTAAATCTGAAGCTAGCTCAACTTCACCTCGCACTAAACGGGACCACAATTCAACAAAACAGGGAAGGTATTTCTAGGTCTACAGAAATTCCATGACTTCTAAGGATCTGCATAGATAAAATCAATAAAATTCCTTTTTTTAATACTTTGGCTCAAAATTCGTATTTTTTTTCATGCAACTGTGGTTCAGGTACCAAGAGTGCCAGTCCCAGCAATCATCCATGCACATATCGCACTGTCACCATTTTAGGCGTCTAATGCCTATCAGCCTATCTTCTGCCACAACAAGCAGATTGATACCCCTGTCACACGGGCACCGCAAAGACCTTTAAGAATCAGGTCCGTATATCCAAAGGCGTAAGGTGTGCAGCTACACGGCACAAATGTTGCGCCTCTGCCGCTAAGGGCCTTGGAGGCGAAGGCGCTTGTCAGAGAGCTTTGGAGCCCAAAGGCGTGGCCTTAGAGAACCTGGGATCGCAGTGCCATCCAAGGTCAAAAAGTAAAAGCAATGAAAAATAGATATAGCCAACAATGTTTGAAAATATTTTTTTTTAATACGAAAAGTGTGTCTGGCTTTGCTTTTTGTGTGGGTGTTTATATTTTATGCCCAGATTTTAAGACAGTGGAAGTGTTGCAGCAACACCGACTGCCCCTGGTGGCCAAGGCAATACACAAAGCCTGCTGCTACTGATGGGAGTAGCTGTTTCAGTACTTTTAAGGAAGCTATCAGAATAAAAAAATATTGTCTGAGCTCAACAAATGAACAGAATACCCCAATTTAATTTTAACACACTCATTTCAGCCACCTCGAGCACAGCAGCGGGTGCTAAGCCTGAACGACTGTTTCACCTTTGGGCTGCACCGTGCAGCTGTGTCGCTGCTCCTTTAAGCTTTCGCTCCTTTGGTGAAAAAAGGTGCCTTTGCTGGAAAGGCCTTCGAGGAATGCCGTGTGACAGGGGTAAAACTTGTGACATCCAGAACCAGCCCTGTGAACTGTATAGCCCACTGTTCAAGGTCCATATAAACTATGCAGTCAACGGATATGTGCTTGTCAGCATTCTGGCAACAATTAATTACAAGTAACAAGCAGAGGACAGACAGCAGCAAGATCGTGCACACCATGGTGCAGAGCGAGACAATGCCCTGCTTGTGCTGTCGTTGCATTCCTGCACAGCAGTTCGCTGTGCAATGCCACTGCATTCTGGCAACATTCATGTCACACGTGACGTAAGCTAGTTAATTTCGGCCCAGGTAATCGCAACCACTGCCACTAGGGCTGCTTGTGCACAACTGCAAAGCAAGCCGCACTACTAAGTTCTACAGTCTTCCATTATCAAACTTTAATGTTTCAGACTTCAACATATTCGTGATTTTGCAATAATCAAAATGTAATGAAACGCTCTATAATGGGAATGTGGGGGGGTTGCAACTCGCATGCTTTGTCCCAGCCAGTGCCGCCCATCAGATAATTGCCCTTGGTACGTCGAGGAAAATAAAAGAAACAAAACCTCGATCGTAGCCTCGACAAACGAAGGGCATTCTCTTAGCCTACAAAATGTGTAGAGGCCCCTTATGTTTGTACCATGCAAAGCACACTTACAAAGGCTGCCTGACCACTTGCCATTGAAGGCAAGCAGCGCTCAAGCTTGGTGACGATGTGATGCACTGAATGTATTAGAGTGTTTGCGGCAGGCTCGCCTGCGGCAACTCTCTTGAAAGCATTCTTTGACCCCTGCCAAATTAAGCTTACATTTCAGATAAACAAAAAAAACACACAAGTGGAATGGTAGGCACCAAGCCTTTCAAGATACCTGAGCTCATAATGCAAAAGAACATCACGCACCACTTTTCGCAGCATCTACCTGCACTGGTGCTTCTGTTTACCTCCTCCACTAGGATGCGTTTGAAAGGAACTGTAACAACACTGGGTCAATAATTTTTTTGTCATGGGTGCATCACAGAATCACTTGATCGGTTATTTTGCAAGCGCACAAAGCATATTTACGCACATCTAACGCAACACACCATGCCGGAGGCCGTATTCTGTAGCGATCGCCTTTGGAGGTACTGTTCTCAGTAAATGCCTGTTAGAGTATAGGTGAAGATGCAGAACCATAGAAGCGGCAGGAATTTACTGGGTAGACTCAAGCTCTGACACAAATGGTGTGTATCCATCAAATGTGCAAGTAGTCCTCAATTCCTTTCTGAGCAGCCAAACAGCTGCATTCCTACAAACATCACTTGGCCCTGTTGATAAGAGCAAACATCACGTGGCCTCTGGCCAATTGGCCCTATTGATAAGAGCAATGGTCTTGCCACTAGTACAGCCTGTGTCACTCGCTCATGGGAAGCTTTTCGATATTCTGCCAAAAAAATACAGGCTTGCTGTGCATTACTAAACACTTAGTAATAGACCTGATGTGTTTGCAGAAAAGGGACTGATGTGTGCATCGACCCATGGGCAGAGGTGTTGCGCCAGACCTCTAATCACATGAAGTCTAACTAACCTTAGCCTAAATCCATTGAAGCCAAAAGTGATCGCTCGAGAATGCGGCCTCCCCCCCCAACTCTGTCATCCACCACAAAGCAGTTTCACTTCACCCAACGTTCTTTCATAGAGCTTACAAGCAGCAAGTCGTGCACGACCTGCGATTTCCTTTTCAGGCGCTTACACAAACACTGTGTCACAACGACCAGAGCCAAACTGGCAAGCACAGAAACGTGCAACTCTTTACAACCTCACGGACGACAAGTCGACATTTTAAAAGTCCCACTGCTTGCAAACGAGCAATCAAGATTGGGCTTTCAGAAAAGTTGGCTTCTCCCGGCCCTCGCATTTCTTGCACTGTAAACGACGTCAACGGCGCACAGGTGCAGCAAAACGTAAATAACGACAAGCGGCAAGAATAAACGCTCAAACATTCATCACGACCAACAGGTTGTACTTGGCCTGCATGAAAAAAAAAAAAAGAGATGGAAGCAACTACATGTAAACAAACAAGCAGCTTTGCAGCCGAGCTTGCATTCGTTGCGACATAAAAACCTTGTTCACTGGAACGCTTGGAGACCAGAGTCCTTCCTCACTCCTTGCCCAGACTGTGCGCATGTCTAAGTGCTCCTAGACACTTTGTGAAGTCCACAAAAATGAAGGCGGCAACATTTCAACAAAGAAAAAAAAAAACAAACTTCAACAAGAAAAGGGGGGTGGGGAGCGTAGGTGATATGAGCACATTTGGGCCTGCAACATGTGTGTGACCTCTCTCTGATAGGCCAGGATTGACAAAAAAAAAACGGCGCACCCCGCCTAAAGATGAATACAGCGGGCCGCTCGGTCCGCAATACAATATATGTGTGACAAAAAGACACTTGGGGAGTGTGTGTGCGCAATAAATAATGCCCCTCCAAATTTGCTTTCGTTCTGTTTTTCTTCAAACACGTCATCCTAGCAATACATCCACAAGCAAAAAAATAAGAACAAACAGACATTGAAAAAAAAAATTTTGTTCTATGAGGAGATTCTCCTGTTCATGCAACGAAGGAAGCAGTCTATGTGGAATTATTGGCCCCAGTGCACTAGCAACGCCACTCGGTGGTGTTGTGCGAGCTGGTACAGGCGACAGGCATGTAACGCTAGCTGCTCTTCAGCAGGCGTTGAGCGAGCACTCCATGTGAGCGCATGAAAACTGGCAGCAGCAACAATCTCCACACAAACTTGGAGCAGACCTCATGGTTATTTTTTTGCGGCAGAGCCTTGATGCTGCCCGAAATGTGGATTAAGTTCTTAAGGTAGTTTTAAGAAGCTCCTTGGCTATAAAATGTCCATCACACAGCTACTGAGTGACAGCGATTCAAAGGGAAAAAAATTGTACGCTTCAGCTACTGTCTGGTTTTCTGCATTGTGCGCACCTTAAGCTTCCATATTACACAAACATGAACACAACCCATCTTCACAAACTTCTGCAATCGTGTCAGATTAAAATTAGTGGTAGTTAAAAGCAAAAGGCTTAACACAATCAAAAATTCATCCGCACTTAGTGTTCTGGTTGAAAAACATAAAAAAGGTTTCTTGGGGGTGATTTAAGATGAGATTAACACGTTCACCTCTTTGCATTAGCAACTTGTAGTATTCATCCATGAAGGAAAAACAGATGTTCAACCTAACAGTGAGTTAAAACTGAACACCTCCGAGCTACAAATTAGTTTAGAACTAATGAATTGCTGTATGTAAAATGATTAAAACCTACCGAAAATCCTGACATTGAAGCAATACAAATAAATCCAGTTTTCGTAGAGATAGCTACGCCAGCCACTTCATGAGGTCAGCGTGGCTGCGCGCTGAGCAGTGGAACCACCGCCCCGCCAGCTGTGCGCATGTGTGGAGTGACATCATAGCCCGCAGCTGGTGTGCGTGCCGCACGCCTTGCCGATGCGCCGATGGCGGAGCAGACGCCACCGCCTGGTCAGTTGTGCGCATGCGCGGAGTGACGTCAGAGCACGCAGTTGGTGTGCGCGCCTCGCGCCTACATTACGCTAGCAGTTTGAGCCTTCAGCGTGGCGGCGCCGTGGCCACCGTGGCAGCTGCCGGCGAAACCGAGTGGGAGAGAAGTGGAGAGGGGAGAGAGCGAATCTGCGCCCAGGGACGAAGGTGAAGAAGAAACACCCTGCGAAACACAGCGGCAAAAGATTGGAAAAAGATTGACTTTGAAATTCGACTGAGCGAGTTCCACTCGGCCAGCTGTAGCTATCGCGTCACTCCAGGCTTAACCAGAGCTAAACCACAGCCATTTTTTTTTAACCTGAACATAGCTAAAAGAACTGCATACTGAAGAATCAGCTATCAGGACTATACGATGTCTCGGTTCGAGTAAAAACTAGTCTGAAACTAGCAAACTAGCACTGTGGACACAACTGAACCTAGTTAGTTTGACTACCAGACATCAATTCCTTTAAAACTGAAAGCATAGTGAGTAGGGTACAACGCAGTGTTCTTGGGCAGCAGGCACCAACACAGAGCTCTTTAACCTGCTCAACACCACAGCTGGTTTGGCTTTGGAATAAGTGCCATGCATTGGTGAAGCCCAATAGGGCATGGAAAAGTGATGCTTGAAGTTGTGACAGCAGGACAGCGGTTCACTCAAGCCCAAGGCTTCAGACCTTGGCTCTTACTAACCAGCCTGCCTTGTTCTGAACTGCTCACCCCCCAGCCATTAGATGTGCAATATAAAAACAAAAAAGAAGAATGAGGTAGAGCAGGAGGCCCGTCCTCTCGCTGCCACAGTGGCGCCCCTAGTGCACCGCAGCAGAAGTTATTGCTCTCTCGTTTCTGGACGGGGAAGAAAGAGTTTTGTTGTTTGTGTGCTGTGGTGGGGGCGGATGGAAGACGCCTTTGGCACGGGACCCCCGGGTGTGTGCGCGGAGTCTTTGGCGGAGGCCCTTGTTTGTACTCCAGCAGTTGTGGGGGGAGGGAAGACTAGAGCCCGATGCGTGCCGAGATGTGCAGTCCGTTGAGGCGGCTTTTGAGCGGCAGGCAGTCTGGTGCCAGCACGGGGACTCCGAGCAGCGGACTTGCCTCGTGGCCGTCGGGCGCCACGAGTGGGATGACGCCCAGGAGGCTGGCACCGAGGGCACCCCGTGCCGCCTGCACGTCCACAACGGGCAGGCACAAAGGCGGCGGGCCCTGGCAGCGAGCCGTGTGCGCCCGCTGCAGGCACCGGTAGCTGAACTGGCGGCCACAACGGGGGCACGGCAGGCATCGCAGGTGGCGCTGCCGCGTGTGTGCCAGCAGCTCCCCCTTGCGCGAGAACCGCCGCCGGCATTGTGGGCACCGGAATGCCACACCCTGGACGTCCAGGTGCAGCTGCGCGTGGTAGCGGTACAGGGCCTTGGAGCCAAACAGCTTGCCGCACTCGACGCACAGGAGCTGCCGGCGCTGCTGCTTGTGCGTTGTCCGCGGTGGTGACGACGAACTGCGGGAAGGAGTCTCCGACTTGATTGCCATTGCCGGAGCGAACGCAGGAGGCGCCGCCGCAGCGGGGGTCCGTGCCTCGGTCAGGTCGAGGGGCCCCTCGCTAGCCACGGCCGACGCCGGCAAGGGCGGGCGCGGTGCCGCCACGGCTGGCTCGGAAAGAACACTCTGCACGTGCGTGCGCACATGCCACTCAAAGTCCTCTTCGCTGCTGAACTCCATCTGGCACGGAATGCAGGTGAACGTCACGTCTGGAGGACGACCTGCCGTGGCTGCAACAGCAATGAACACATTCACATCCATTTCAGGGAATTGCAAGCGGGATGAGACCTCATGGAAGGTACCACTTGCTCAGGGATAGGAAGCTCGCGCCACGCAATGTAAGGTTCAAGCCCAAAACAAGGAAAATACTTCTGAAGGCAACAGAAGTGAGTGACAAAGCCCTTCATTTTATGAGTGCACTATATACATTTCCACCTATAACTAAGGTGGCAAAGTGCCCCAATATAAATATTTCTGCTCAAAGCTATGGCCCAGCACAACTCTCAGAGGCCTTTCTATTTCACGGTGAAGCAGCAGCCAACAAATACAGGCTATTAAAATCTGTGGGAAATTACCTAAATGGTCTGTCTACATAATGATTCCACATCTTGAGCACATAGTCCCGCAAGCTAACTTTTAAAAAAAACACAGTTACAGACCTCGACACCAGTTCACAAGAGTGCTCAGTGCTATGTTAAGCACCACAATATTTGCTCTAGCAACAACCCAATACAATCTCAATGAAGAGTGCTACTGAACATACCCATCAAGGCATTTCAAAGGCAAGCATATTCAAAAGTAGGCATTCACCATGAGTATGCTGCACTTGAGAACAGTGTCACATTCAACAATTGGCCAAATACATCAAACCATGCTCTAATATAAGGCCTAGCCTAACAATGCAACCCCACCTTTCAAGCCAGACACCATGCAGCACAGGTAGGCAAGAAAAGGGGGCAGCAGTGGGGCATCCATCTTCTCACAGATGGCACCATCAAAATTTGCTACATGCATGTCCTGATGCTTGGTCAGATACCTGTCCTTTATCTCTGCCCCTTGTTTTTCTTAGTCCAACAAAGCTAATATCGTTCACAAACATGATGCTAGACAAAACCCACTACTGAATGCCA
The DNA here is from genome assembly GCF_052857255.1 of Amblyomma americanum. Lineage (NCBI taxonomy): Eukaryota > Metazoa > Arthropoda > Arachnida > Ixodida > Ixodidae > Amblyomma > Amblyomma americanum. The sequence goes on along the minus strand of NC_135506.1, from coordinate 36,357,557 downwards.
TCACTTCACAACACCCAAGAGCAAATAAGCCAAGGATTCAGGTAAGACAAGTATTCATTATCGTATCTGCAAGCGATGCATCACTCAGCATGCTGCACATATTCAATTAATTTGTCCAGGTTACCCAATAGTTTAGCGAATGACGAGGAGTGTCCAGTTACAACATAGTACTGAGACACTAACAGTGACCTAGAAAAAACCAAACTTGGGGGATGCTTAAGCTCTGCCTTTAGAATACGATGCAACAACATTAATGGGTTAATGTCCATATATGCGCAAGAGTTCATTCTCAACTTTAGAGTCGTAGATCGCTCGGAGTCCTCATACCACTCCTGGCACAGGATGGCAGGTGCTGCCACCGGTAGGGCATGATCGACACAGGTTGCTCTTCCCGAGTAACCTCTCGTGGCCAATCACTAATTTAACTGCCACCTGCCACGGTGGTCACTTTACTCACAATCTGCTGAGCAGGTTGTGAGCAGGTTGTGACAAGGTCATGTGACCTAGCTGGCCCACCTAGGTTGCCGCAGCGGACGGAATAACCGGCTGCTCTGCTGTTTATATGCTTTTGCAATTAGTGGCCTTCTGATTTGACGATTTATGAATTTGTGATCGCTCCTGCTGTTGTTTTCAAGGCATGCTTGCTGTGACGTCACAGCAAAGGGGACATGCGGGCGTCTGAGAGAGCTCTGCATTGGACAGTTCCGTTCGCGTTGATGTAACAGCCCCATGTCATGTGGCCAGCAAGGTCATGTGGATCGCTCGTGCGAGTTGTGGCAAGGTGTCGGTCACACATCATGAGGCTCGCCACCGCGTAATCAGCCTCGCGAATGGCGAGAATATCTACTCACAGCTGCACTGCAAAATTCTGAGACTGAGGTTGTTGCAAGCTACAGGTGGGGTTAGCCTGCTCGAAAGTCTGCTCGAACAGGTACCCTATACAACCATCACTATAAAAAAAAATGCTGCTTGAACTACCCTAAGCATGTGTAAATGCTAACACTGTCCACCCATCCAGTGCAAACCAATACATGAACACAACATGCTGATGTTTTCTGCAGGTACAGTCTTTGCCAAAAGTAACCAGGCTGCATGGTCTGCGTCTGAGTCATTAATACAGTAAAGCCCATACGGCGCCCATAAAGATGCAAACATCTTGAAAGGCGAGGACAAGGGTTCCCCTTAGCTTACAGAGATTAAGAGCTTGAAGCGTTGCAAAAGTGCTTCCCTATAACAATGAGAAGCGAAGCATGCAGCCTGGATAGTTTCGGCGAAGATGGTACACACAAGCGGCTGTACTTAGAAGGACCTATCATCATCTCTGCACAACCTGCAGGGCACTCTGTTGTGAAATCACAGCTAGCAGGCAAGCATGCACAGACAGAGCGCTAGCAGTTTAAAGACCACCCACCAATAGCCGGGTTGCCCAATATGGGAGCCAACCCTGCACTCTCGTGGAAGTCCCGCAGGTGGGCCGCCAACTCCTGGGGTGACGCCAGCTGCCGCGGACACAGTGGGCAGTCAGCCGGCTCCCCAACGTGCTGGAGCAGGTGCGTGCGGCACACCTCGGGATCGTGGGCGCTCTCAAAGGCACAGAAGGGGCATTGCCAGACGGATGACGCGGAGGACGGCGGCAGGGCCTGGCGCTCCGAGATACGCAGCATGACCGGGGGTGCTGCCTCGCCTGGTGGCGGCTCAGGCGGGCTCAACGGAGGCAGACAAACCGAGCTCAATGAGGGCGGTGGCAAGGGTGCCGCAGGCACTGCCTCCATGACCCCGCCGCCGGCGTTGTTCTTTATGTGGCACCGCCGCCGGTCGAGCACATCTGTTGACACCTTGTGCCGGTTACGGAGGTGGTGCAGGAACACATTCTTCTGGCGGTAGCTTTTGTCACACAGGCCACAGCGGTATGAAGGCGTCTGACTGTGAATGGCCTGCAAAGACCGGAGGAAAAAGAAAGACAAGTCAAGAAGATCCTAATTGAGGAGTGTGGACGTTTCACTGGCTTTTCCAGTGTACAGCGTCTATGCATCAAAGTTGGATATCAAAAGGCAACAAAAGATTTGAGAAAAGTGCCTAGCACCTACTCGGCAGTTAAACCATCAAGCGAGCTGCCACATACTCAGTGATCAAAATCAACATAATCGTACATTAAAATCAATAAAACACAGACGTAGCAGCACTTTTTCATCTTCTTTAGACTTCAAGCAACATTAGAAACTTGCTCAGCTAAAGAGAAGAAGAAAAAAACTGGCTGCAATAAAAAGAATCAAGGATGCACCCACGAACCTTGTGGCGCATGAGGGTGCCCTTCTGCCGAAAGCAGCGCCCGCAGAACTGGCACTTGTACGGTTTGAGTCCTTGGTGGATGAGGAAGTGCATCTCAAGGGAGAACTTGCGGCTAAACACCTTGAGGCAGATGGGGCACTGCACATCCTTGAGGGCTAGCGGCGGTGGCGGAGGCTGGGGGGGCCCAGCGCCCCCTGCCACCACCACCGCAGACGCGCCTGCTGCTCCTCCGCTGGCGGCCAGCTCGCTCCCTGCACTCGGCTCCTGCACCGGACGTGACCAACCCCCAGGCTGTAGACAACTGCCACCCAGACTACACGTCCACGTTGCATTTTAAACGGACATCGAGGACTAACTAAAATTGGTATGCATCGATTGATTGCCACGTCCAAATGATAAAGAGGCTGCTTTCAGTGATAACTGAGCTTTTGTGAGCCACGAATATTAAAAAAACAAAAATAATGTCAGTCGATTTGAGTAATTAGGCCAAATGCGAGTATGTGTGCAGCATGATGTGTTTCTGTGCTATGCTAGATTAAGGTGGTTGTTGGTGTGTGTGTTCTTTCATGCAAAAGTTGAAAGGAGGACATGGCAACAACTGCCATAGCACCTGCCCACTAGCACCTGCTCACCTGCCCACCGGGCGGCTTACTTGCCACAGTTGCCGGTGACCAGTGGCGCAGTGTTACAAGGCAGGTGCTATGGCAGATGTTGCTATCGGTGGGATTTGGGTTTCTTGGAATAATTTACAACCCAGATTGCTTTTCCCGAGCAGCCTGTCACGATTAAATGAGCAACTGCCTGACACGATGTGCAGCTTGCCACCCGGTGGGCAGGTGAGCAGCCTGCCAAAAAACTGGCTTCAGACAATGGCCAAATACAGGGAATGGCCACTATAAGTGCTAGCTTACTAAAAAAAAAGTGAAATGCGGGGTCATCACCACCGGCCATTTTTGAGAGCCGAGCGAAGTGCGGTGACGTCAAGATAGATTTCTCGCGTGGACCCCTGAAGCCAGACTACAGCAGCATTCACATTTGAGTGACCATGGAGACCATTTCATTCTTGACATCACGAGTTTGAAATGACGGGCGGAGAAAAAAGAAGTTCTATATTTAAATCCAAATTTGTGTATCAATAAATGTGGCGTCCTTTGAGCCAGACAAACGATTTTTACAAACCGCAAGAATTGGATGGCGCTACCCTAAGTGGCTCTTCAAAACCCACTGCAGGTTTATCCACAAGCTTCATGCAACAAAAAAAAAAAAAACTGCTGAAATAAGCACTATCCACTATGCCGGAGCAAACACTACTCTGCTACTTAACAAAAAATTATTCTTCGGCTATCAGTATGAAACCAATATTTGCCAACGTTAGCACACTACTTCCAGGTTAAGGTAGCACCGTGAAACAGAGAGGTCTAAAAGCATATGTCTGAGGAACTTAACTGAACTACATATATGTAGTAAGACTCACATGAGGCTGTAAGTGTCACTATTGCAGAAAGAAAAGGGTCTTCTATAAAATTACTTAAACAAACCAGCTGAAAACTGAGCAGAAATGAGGTCTGCTTTTTAGATGAGCCAGAGAAAAGCACAGGTTGCAAAAGTTCCAATTGAATTTTACCATTATTGTCAGCTGTGACGTGGCTAAGGTTCTTTTTTAAACACAGTGATGGCGCTAACTACTGTCTATAAAAGAAGTCAATGTGATCTAAAACCATTTCATGATAAGACACAGATTCCTAGTTATTTTTAGTTTCTCCTACTGAGGAATCAGCTTTGATGCTCTCCATAGAAACCAGGTCTAGTCTGATACTGTAACATACAGCATATTAATATATCAGTCAAAGATCGCTGTTCCTTTTCCCTTTTGCTGAGAAATTACTCTTGCATTCTAGTTCACTTAGCATTTGCATGCAACTACACAAGATTGGGCACTGGCAGCCTAAAAGGACAACAATCAAAGTTACCACAAACTTGAGAAAAAGGTATGAATGCTCATTAAGCAAGCATAGATAGATAAAAACAATGGCCTATCCACTCTGAATGAGACCCACAGCCTATTTCTGCATGTCAAAAACTGCAAATGAAAAACGCTGAAAACATATTTTTGGCTGGCTTGCGAAAGGCAGAGCACCAAGATGTGTACCTGACAGCAAATTCCCAAGACTCAAGCGCAACTGCAGTTCCTGCTTCTCTGATTACTTTCAACATAAGCCAGATAATTACCACAGTTAGGACATTTAGGCGGGCTATTTGATTAGATGCGCCTTGGAACATATAGCATGTTTGGAGACACATTGTGAACGACAAAGAAACACAAGATGGGCACCAACTGCACTCTCTGCTTCATGACATAACACTCAAACAATGCATTTGCACTCACTGGATCAGTTCTTAGAGTGGCTGAATTCCTTGCACACGTACACATCCCTCACAACATTCTGACGATATCTACATAAGCTTGTAGGCATGCCTACCTCGCTGCGATAAAACTCCTCTTTCTGTTGGACACGCACATTAGGAAAGACATGTCTAAACTAAATCATCATTATGCAAGGTGTGTCCATTACCTAACAGTGTACAAGTAGTCTGCCCCCCATTGAAGCATACGCTCTCTCTTTAATAGTAAAGACCAGTGCCATATAAAAAAAACTGTGCAAGAATTTAAAACACGTACGCCAGCCCTAGTAGGAACTGAAGTGGCTGGCCTGCAGCAAAGTAATAAGAACCGATGATTATTAGCAATAACCCGCTTTTTCACAAAGCTTTCGCTAAGTTTGCATATATATTCATGTGGTGTGAAATGTTTGGATAACATTGCACATCTTTCTTTTTTTCTCAAAAATTTATGCAATTCGATTTTTTCTTGTGCCATTATCACTCCGTACTGAATTTGGCCCAGATGTACAAAATATACAAATAAATGAAAAAAAATATATAAGCATGTTCATACAGTTTGCAAGCAGACCACTTAGGCATCTAATATTTTGTTGTTCAAAAGTACATCATGTGGCTAGTTTAAAACAAGCACTGCATTCAGGAGGTGATGTTACATTAGACACTGCTCAAGCAAGTGCATAACCAAAGCCAATAAAAACGTACAGACAATGAAAGAGTGAAGGAGAGAATGGCGATTAATAAATTTTGATATTCTGAATTAACACAAGCCCTGTATTCATACAGACTGATTCAAGTGGCCTCAATTTGCTGACTGTAATCGATTTTACTACGTAGTCCTTATTATATTTCCTAAGAGTACACACAGAAATCTACTAATTTTGGCAAAATAAACTATGAAAATGTTTTCGGTGTCCCTTCAGTGCTGAGTAAAATCAACCAGATATTGAAAACATTTAGGTCACACCACTGTAAAATAATAAAAAATAAGGATTTGAAGCAAGGAATTGTGAGCATCCTAACAGGCATGCAGTTCAAGAGGAGGCCAAAAGCTACAGTACTGTAAGCAGGAGGAAGCGGATATTTAACCACAAAGACTACAGGTGTTGGGAAAGATGAAACTGCTTGAAAACGAAGGGTCAATAACACCAAGTATGTCCCATCGATTTTTTTTATTGGCAAGATCTCAAACCCAAGTTTGTTATGGCAACATTGGAAAATCACTTCAAAAGATTGAGAAACATGCAGCTAACAGACCACTTGACTGCTACTTTTCACTGATGTTCACTGATAAAGAAAGTGCCAGTTTGATGGCAGTTGTGCTTTTGAAACAAGTAACGCAATAAAAGTACAGCCTTTAATACATACGCACGGAAATTAAAACAACGTATCCAGAGACTAAATATGCATGTCATGCACGGCACCTTTCGCCGGTACGGAGAATCGGAAAAACTGCCTCGAGCCATCCTCACCTCTTTGCACCTTGCATTTCTCTTTTTCACGCCACTTACGCAACCGCCAGGAAACATCTAATGAGCAGCTGCGAGGCACATGTTTGTTTCTCTATCTCTCTCAATTCCAGATTAACCGGACAGAGAAGACCGGAGGAACACCACTCAGATAAGAGGGCCGGTCATCAGACATCTTCGCTCCTCGCCATGGCCCTTTGCCAAAGTGATGTTGCAAGCAAGCTTCGGCAGCCATTATAAGATCTGCCGTCACCGGCGCGTGAGCCAAACAAATCGTTATCAGGAAGATAGGCCGTGCACTACGTCAATGGCAAACCGACACACGAGAGAAAAGTGAAAGTGGGAACTACCGAGCACTTGACACTGGTCCTTGCAATGTTCCACTGCTTTTTGTAAGGAGGGGTTGAAGAAAAACAGTGAATAGGAGGTTAAGGAAATAATTAAAACCTGTTAACCGATCATGTATAGTAATAAAATAGAAGAAACAAACAAACAAATTGCTGCAAACCCCTTCAAGGGAAGATGAGAAATCAAACTGAGCTTTTGCATCAGTTACCAGGTCATGGTGAAATATCAAAACAACAAAAGAAAATGCTGCAATTATTTTTGTGATGCAAAAAGGATAGGAAAAATTGTCTGCACTTTTGATGAAGCAGTCTAGCTCCTTTTAAAAGCAGGTGGCAGTTAATAAAGATCATACCTTCGAGGGAGGAGTATTTATCTAGAAGTTAAAGCAGGAAAGCACGGGCTTCTTAAAGTAAGCCTGGAATTCGCAATGCAACTTGTATAGGTGTGTAAACCTCTTGAAACATTGATAATGTCAATGTACTTTGCTCTTCGCTGAAACTCTGGTTTTGAGTCTCATCTCTCTATCACACTTTCTGTTCCTGAAGACATTTCGACACGTTGGTGCGTTGTACAGAGGTCATGCGTGTTGACAAAATTTGGCATATACCCAATACTGCACTATGCAAAAATGCAAAACAAACTCAAGGCACCTCAAAAACTAATTCTAAATTACATATTCCCTTCACCTATTTCCGGAAATAAAAATAGAGCACTTTTACAAGAAATGGGTGAAATCCTGCACAGGAAACACTAAACACCAGTTAGGCATGGGTGGAAGTCTTGGTGACAATAAAATAAAAATGCGAGTGTATCCAATGCACTCATGGCGACACTGCACATAAGTGCTTCTTCCCACCTGGTGCCAATAGTACCAAGATGACATGCCACTAATGTGTGTTCAAGAGCTCAGTAACACCAACTTGCAAAACTGGTGCTTTGGATAACATGCCTCATTTCAAGGAACAGAAAAACATCTTAATTTATTAATAGGGCGAAAAAAAAAAAAGCTGCCGCACGTTAGTTTAGCACTGTTCAGACACGTGGATTTAGTACTGCGAAACCTGCGACTACTAAACCAAGCGTAGTTAAGAGAACAGTCAGGTATGAGATTGATTCATGCCCTGTGTAAAAACAACCACGGCCTTCCGAGTTTAAAAAGCGTCCAGGCCACGTAGTAAGCTTCAGCAAGACGCCCACGTCAACTAGTTTTCGTTTTAACGTCACGGAAGCGAACAGTTTCGCAACGCAGTGAAAAACTGCACAGAAATAGCCACCGCGTAACCTGAAACCCAACAGCGCAAAAAAACATTGTGAACAAGATTTCAAGGCCACAACGAGACCTTAACGTGAGCGAACACAGCTAACGAAGCCATGCCCGTGCACGCCGCGAGCAGACGAGTACGACGCAGTGGCTGACGCGCGGAGATCGAGCAGCGCGCACAGCAATCCGATCAACAGCGCGTGCGGACGCAAAACAAGCTTCACTGCCGAGCTTCTCCACTGAGGCGCGGTCGCTACAGTGCTGCCGCGCAGTGCGACCGCATGCCTTCCGAACGGGAAAAAGCAGCAGAAAGGAAGTCACCCTTGCCAACGGGCCACCTTTCCCGATGCGAAAGCGGGCCAGATCGGCAGCAGCAGGCGCGCCTGGTCGCGAGCCACGATCAGGGTCGCGCCGGATACGCAGTGCAGTGCGCGGGGTGACTGCGTAATACTGGCCTTCGCCTGTGACGCAGGTTTGCCGTGGGAAAACACGCGCGCGCTTTGTTTTGATCGCGAAGTGGGTCAGAGGCGCCCTCCGGCGATTCCGGGTTGCCCCCGTAAACGTAAGGCCTACGCACTAGCATCGCGCTCCCACTAGCACGCGGCGAGCCGCGCTCGACCTCGCGGGCGCGGTTCGGGACCCGGGCTCCTCGCCCGCCCGGTGGCTCGCGAAGGGAACAACGCGTCCCTCGGGCCCAAAGAACGCCATGCAAAGCAATCAGTGCAGCGCGACGGCGCGCGTAAGCCTAAGGCAATCAACGTAAACACTACCTTGTCGAGTCTTTCCATGGCATCCCCCGGTTCCAGCAGCCTCTCGGAGTGTTCGCCGAGCATACGGTTACGTTACGTCGCGCGATTCCGCGCGTTCACAGCGACTACGTTGCACCAGCACATTTTGCCACCCGAGCTACGCGAAATGACGCCCTACGATTCAGAACAACGCCATTTATTTCGCAAGAGCATTTCTTTCGACTCGGTCACTCGGTGTCACGGCAGTTTCGTAGCTGCTTACCACCGCATGATTTACAACCGCAGTGCCTGCCTACGGGCATACACACACACAAGTGCAACACTGTCTATAACATTATTATTCACATACGCGAGCTGTCAGTGAGCCCGGAAATCATTTCACGTCATCGTGTGGACCTGTCACGCTACTACCAGGCAAGCAAGGACCCTCAAAACAACGCGCATTTCGCAACACTCGTCGAGTTTGTTGGCCGCTGATGCCTGCGATACGCTCGTGCATGTCCCGAAGGCATGGAGTGTACTACATAAACTAGGGAAATAGTATTGTCGTAGCGCTGCACTTGGCTTTGGAAATCACAATTATTGTTTGTGTGAAAAAATCGACCCGAAATATTTGCGTAGTTAAAGTAATAAAACTAAAGCTTAGTGTGCGTTTTGAAGCGCTTGTTACGAATGCGAGACCAAGGCGCAAAGACGCTTGCTGACGCCGCCGCCATGGCAGCTGTGGCTGCGTTGCTGAGTGCGCGCGGTCTGCGTGTGTGGTAGCGTTGTAGAGGTAGTTAATGCACTTTTTCCGATATAATTTCGTTCACTTTAAACAAGTGACCCTTTAAGACATCTTGTGGGAGTCATATATTTTATGAGATAGCTTGACGACCGAACGTCAAGGACTTGTCGGTTAAGTATTCCGTTCGTTTAGGTGATGTTTCGCGTTACGCTAGCACCGTGGGGTTACACACTGTTGCGAAATGTATATCTTTGTTGCGCATGGCGCGAAAGAAGGAAAAAGCGCAGCTCTAATATTACGAATATTGCAAAAGCGTCGCCGCGATTATTTCCGCGCGCGTAACTCCCGACACGGCAGCGTGAGGTTGTGCATAAAATTCTAATGGGCACCGAAAGACGCCAAGTCACCGGCACGCGGCAGCTGTTGCTGAAATTTCGCTGCACTGTCAAGAAAATATTTAGTAACGCCGGCCGGCGCGATCGTCGCTGCCAAAGCGGGCAGTCGAACCATGTTTGGTAGCATGCAGTTCGCGCGCTTACCCGTAGGAGTAGCAGTGCCGCTGTTGGACGCGGTAATTTGCGAGACGAACGGTGGGCGCGCGGAGCGGAGCGCTGGTGCCTGCGTGCAACCCACGCGCCTTCTTGCACTGACTAGCGCTCATTGTAATTTACGACGTCCACAGCTGCGCTGCCCATAAATCGCAGTACTGCGCGCTAGCGCGCGCCTGTCGCTTCGGTCGAGCGCCGCGCCAGCCGCGGGCCTGACTCGAGTCACGATACCGTGAAAAGGGGAGGGGGTGGGGGGGTAGGCAGCACAACCTGCAATGCGCCGCTGCTTTATGCGCGCCTGCGCGCGCGCTCGTTGTGCATGCATGCAGCAATGGCGCAGGTTGCTTGCGTCTTCGGCGGCACCCGGGGCATCGGGCTTGCCGTGGCGCAGCGCTTCCTGCAGACGGGCTGCCCCGTGGCCGTCTTCTCGCGGGACCAGAAGCACGTCCAGGAGGCCCTAGAGCAGCTAGCATCGGTACGGTGAAGACACCCAGGCCGCCAAGTCACTTCAGCTAACCAAAGCGATGAGAGTTTGTGAACAAAGTGGCTTGTTGGGCTAGTAGGGTCTGCATTATCCAAAACAGCACTGGAAGACTGATATGAGGTACACACAAGCTGCGTCAGCATAGCGTGTGTGTGTCTCATCCTCCTTTCCTTGTCTTCCAGCGCTGTTTTGCTAAAGAGAGTTTGTGGCCTACGTTTCACTCACAAATGTGCAGCCGGCCCATGGATGTCTGGTGAGAAAAAGCAAGTCGCTATATATGACGGGTGGCAACACTGCAGGCTAACTACAATCTGTGATTTGAAATCTTGTCACACAATCAGAGCGTTGTTCGCTTCATTTAAAGTCACGTGTCTGTGCATCAGGGTAGAGGAATGGCCCTGATGCATGAGGACATAGTTCCAGATGACACCACTAACTGCAGTTCAGCAGCTGCATCTGTGTTCCTCACATGCCTCGAATGAAGTAGTTGAAGGTTAGCGCACAGTGATGTCCCTCCTCTCCATGTCTTTGCACTGGCACTGCACCCCTACTTCTAAATGTGGCGCACCAGCCAGTTCAAGCGTGTGCATTAACAGCAAATTAATAAATCCATAGAGCACTGACGTTTCGACCGTATTTGACACATTTTGACGCTGGCATTGCTTTGTGTGCAATTTTGTGCAGTAGATACTATGCTTCCTGGACTGCTTTAATCAAAAAGCATGTCAACCTGCTCTCGAGTTTCATCATTGCTTGATTTCACCTGAAAATTTCTAGTGTTCCTTCACATGACAATTTGTACTTTTTGCTGAAACTTGGAGCTGGCTCATGTGAACAAGTGCACACCGTTGTGCACGCTCTCAGGTAACTAACCTTTTGAAATAACATTAGGGAGAGATCCGCAACCTAAGCTTATAGGTGGCTAACCTAGGCCACCTATTGACAGCTTTGATAGGCACATTCTAATGTGGGCAGAATACAAAAGGTGGCCATGGGCTGTGCAGTGTCATTGATTGAAATTATTGCACAGCCCTCCACTATGACATGGCTTTCGCTTTCTCTGATTCTTCTTTGAGTACCCCTTCGTTTCCTCATGGTTGAGCTGTCAATTGAGAGTGAGACAGTTTCTGTACCTTTCTTTTTCATGGACAATTTATTATTTTTATGCTCTAGTAGCCTTTTAAAGACTTTTCATAATTGACAGAGACAAATGGCTTCTTGATTGGTCATGAAATGAGGCCCGTTCATGGAAATGGCTAGTAAACTAACCCGAAAACATTTGAAGCTTAAGAAGCCACAGAATAATCCAAAAAAGTTTTTTACGCTATTATTGTACTCAAACATGATTATAACAAAAGGGTTTATAGTGAAGTGGCAAATGTGAATAAAAATATACTGTATAACTATATATAAAATATTGTGTTGTATTCAGCAAAGCACTTCCAGTACCCCTTCTATTTCATTACTACACCATATTTTTTTAAACATGATGCAGGGTCACCAAAATAGGAACTTGAGATAAGGGTTTACAGAGGTTTATTTTCATTCAGTTTCGTGAAGTTGAGTTGAAGCATGGAGTGCTGTCAGTTTTGATACTACAGTTTGACAGCTCAAAAACTTGCTCACTTCAGAGTTTCATTTTATTTTACAGTTGAAATAATCACTTAAGTAAGGCCATTTGCTGGAAAGAGAGCAAAGAGTAATGGTCTTCCTGAAAGCAATAAGAGCTAATAGTGAAGAACTGCCATTTTCATTGATATTTTAATGATTAAGAGGGGAGGGAACCCCGTCACACCTTCCACACTCTTGTTGGAATATGGTCACATCTTGCCTGCTTGATGGGAACCGGTGCATGCTCTAATTTTGCTTTCATTCGACGCAGCATTTTTAGCCGAACTGAGATAATGCACAGTCTTGCAACGATAAATGGCTGAAATAAACACAACTGTTGTTGCAGCTGGCGGCAGTGGGTGCAACTTTGATGTGGATCTCAGCAACCACAATGGAAAGGCCTTCACAGCATAAGCTGAGGACCCGTTCAGTTAGCATAAGGCAGACTATGGTTGTATCCATTGTAAGGCAGTTCCTTGGGTCCTTTCACGAGATTGGCTGCTCTTAAAGCCAGGTGCTTATTAGGTTCATTGAGGTGCTTAAAGGCTGCTGTGTTTGGATACGTCTGAAATTTAATCTACCATCTTGCCACTTGCCTCTTTGGTCCGTATCTCCTACTGCCAAGCATGCCGTTTAAATCGTCCAGAGGTAGCGGGGCACTTTACCAGCCTTGCCATTCCTTCCTCTATGCAATCATCCACTCCTGCGTTTATAGCCAAGGCTTAAAATAATAAAACAGTAGTGAAGATCCTCCTGACTATTCAATGTATACTTGCAATTCCCTTGAATAGCTCTGAAGCCACGTTTGTTTTTGCCTTACAAAAACTGATACTGCCAACTCTCAATATTTTTTTTAATGCGAAGTGGCTGACTATTTATTTAGACTATGCAGTCTGAAAGGAAGGTATTTAATACACTTACTTTTACAGTACTGAAGCTTCAAGTCAAATAAGCTAAACGTTGAAACTAAGTGAATCCGAATTACTAACAGCCCGTAGTAGTGTAACACATTTGTGGCTTGTTCTAGCTTTGTTGGCTGAAGTTAAACTGCAGTTTGTATTTGGTGTTATTCACTTGCAAACAGAGTTAGCACTTAGTTCCTTAACTCTGATTTCATCATCGGGAGAGGCGGTGTATCAGCTGACGATGGCAGCATGTCATTTCCACGTGCCTTCTCAGGAGCCCGGGAGCGTGCATGGACACACGTGTGATGTCCGCAACGAGGCGAGTGTGCGGGAAGCCCTGGCATGGACAGAGCAGGAAGTCGGCCCAGTGCGGTACCTCGTGACTGCAGCAGGCATAAACCTCGACCGGTTGCTTGCCCAGACGAGCGAGGCCGAGATGCGCAACCTCCTCGACACCAATGTCATTGGCACCCTTTTCTGCTCTAAAGCGGCCTTGAAGGCAGGGATGCTGCGCCGGCGACAGGTGAGGGCAGCCTGCACTTTTAGGGCTGTCCAGGTTTGAAAGAGCGTTCTTTTAGTGGGAGGCAGGGGCTGAGAACTCTATATTACTTGGATGAGCCACCTTCATGAGGTGACTTTTCTCACGAGTGAGGCAGTCGGTTAGACACTATGGTAAAGGTTCATTTTGTAGAACGGTGTGTTTATACCCAAGTTGTTTTTTTTTTTGTAATAAACATTGCTGAATGTTAGCACCTGCATGTCGGTTCCGGCCTTTTTTTTTATGCACTGTTCAAGATACACAATATTCTCATGGACGTGCAAATATTTAGTTTATATATTTACACCAGGCAGTGAAAGCCAAAAATAAGGATTAACAATTATACAGGTGCAACCATAAACTCTCAGATTGACCAACAAAAGCACTCATTTTCAACTAGGCGTAGATAAATATAATAATTATTTTCTTTTGATTTCGGTTCCATTCTTATTGTGTACCCCACTGACTGGCAGATTCCATGAAAGCAAGTATATAATGTTTCTGATGCGAGTGACATGAACTGAAAAGAGTAAACATGGAAGAGGACTGGGGTGTAATCTTTACATTGTCTGGCCCAGTTATGGAATAAGTAGGATTGGGATGTAATACTTACATTGTCTGGTTCACTTCTGCATGTAAATACTACAATAATGTAGCAATCACTTTCCACTTGTGAGATCAAACCTTTACATTAATGTCCAACATGTAGTTTCTGAATATTAGAATCATACCTGTCATGCTTTCCTAGGTTTGCCACAGAAGTAAGGAGAGTTTGACCATTTAAATTATGCTAAGTGTTCCCTATTATATTGAATAAAGCTGTACATATGCAATGGCTAAGTGTTCACATTGCAAGAAATTGCTGACATGCACTCCTTCTGCTCAGCACCTGCTTTGCAGAATCGGTGCACATGCCATGTGATTGTCAGAGATCTTTGCTGTCAAGTGTTCAGGGTTTTCCGTGGGCAGTCGTCAATTCATATCCAACTTTCCCATCTTTTTGTGTAGTTTTATATTTGCTTATCGAATGTGACGTATGATTCAGTTGACTTATTTACATTCAGGACTTCAGGTCACGATATCTTGTGTTCGTTTATTATGAGGTTTATTAATGGTACACTTAAAAAGTACTTGATCTCCTTTTCAAAAGGTCCCAGGCCATCAGGTCCTTTCTGGGTTTTGTTGTGGAGCGCTGTAGTGACAGCCCTGGCACATCAAGACTCTGAAGGTGGAAAGGCGAGTTGTTCTCAGCGTCTAGACAATTGGAGTGTCGGAGTGGCGCATCAGCTGCACTGCACGACTCTTGGAGCAAAACTAGTGGTTTGGGAACTTGCAACGGGAAACTCCTGTTCTGCGGAAAATCTGGCATCATCATCAGGATTGTGAGCCAAAAATTCCCGGAGAAGCAATCTAGGTGAGCCACCTAGGTCACATGGCCTTGTGGCGTCATCACAGCCTGCTCACCGAATTGCGAGCAAACTATCCACCATGGCCAGAGCTGTCAATTAAACTTATGATTGGTCGCGAGAGGTTGCTCAGGAAGAGCAACCTGAGTCACACAAGACTTACCAAGGGGGCAGCACCTGCCATCGCAGGGCAGCGGTTCATCACTTAACCAAGCCGCTGCGGTGGCCGAGTGGTTACAACACTCGGCTGCTGACCCGAAAGACGCGGGTTCGATCCCGGCTGCGGCGGTCGAATTTCAGTGGAGGCGAAATTCTAGAGGCCCGTGTACTGTGCAATGTCAGTGCACTTTAAAGAACCCCAGGCGGCCGAAATTTCCGGAGACCTTCACTACGGCATCCCTCATAGCCTGAGTCGCTTTGGGATGCTAAACCCCAATAAACTAAACCAAACGATCACTTAGCCACTGCACCACTGTGCCAGGAGTGGTACGAGGATTCTCAGGGATCTAGAATGTAAAGTCGAGAATGACTAATCCTGCATATATGGCCATTAACGCTATCACGTCATACCCTTAAGTGTCTCAATTTTTTTTAAAAAACTGGTGAAAGATTATGGTTGATAAAAGTGCAATTAAAAGGGCAAGAGAAACAAAATGCAACTTTCAACTACCTTAGCCCCCTTGTAGACTTGGATGAGCCAGGTTCTGTCACGAGCCGACTGTCACTTCTGGCTCGTCATGAGTCCAGCTTGTTGCCCGTTTTCTAGCCCTTTGGGTCCGTTTCAAGGCGAGTAGGGCTCGAAAAACATTGAGTTTGCTGACGGTTGGAAGTACACGTACTAAATGAGAATTTGGTACCATTTTTGAAAGAAAGTGTGTCCAATAAGGGTTTCAGCATATGGAGTTCGATGAAAACCCTGCAAAAAGCAGGGCCGTGCCCTGCTGAAGCATGCTCCATGATATCTTGGCCACACCTGTATATTCTTAGTGCACCTGTAATAAGTAAAGAAATTAGGTATAACTAGACGAGTTTAAGGAGAAGCTTCAAGGTGCATTTCCAAGCTTACCTGCTTGCACTTGTTTGCTGTATGACAAAGGCCTTGAACTTAAAGGTGATGTCATTCAGCAGGTAATCGGAGGTTATCCAAGGTTCATTAGGGCCTCCACTTTGATGGAGACATTTCATGCGTGTAAGCCTGGACAAGTGCACTGTTTGTTACGTTGCCACATTTTGTTCAGCATCTTGGCAGATGACCTAGGCAGCCAACTTTCTTGTCGTCACCGACTTCCCTAAAGCCTTCTTCTGTCCCTGCCCCTCCTGTGCCAGGGTTCCATCGTCAATGTGGGCAGCATCGTTGGTGAACGGGGCAACATTGGCCAAACAGTGTACGCTGCCAGCAAGGCTGCCCTGGTTGGCCTCACCCGCTCCTTGGCCAAGGAACTTGCTTCGCGAAACATCACAGTCAATATGGTGCAGCCGGGTGCGTGCTGCCTCAGTTTCCTTCCCAAGGTTAAGTATGAAAGGATGAGATGAGAGATTGAGCGAAAATCGGTGTGAAAATAACAGTAAAGGGAATTAGTGTGAAAAGACAGAACAAAAAAAAGATTTACGTGGGAGGCAGTACTCTAGCCTCTGTTCACAGCCAGAGAGAGAAAGTGGCCGGCGATAAGGTGACGCTGGCCTGCTACTCCACGCTTCGGTTGGTGTGCTGTGATGAATTACTGTTCCAGGGTGGAGACACAGCTGAACATTTACACAGCACACATATAAATAGAACAGCAGCACACATGACAAGCATAGACACACAGGTACTTCAATATTGACCAGGTACATGTAAGAGAAAGTCTGCCCGTTTTCTTTCCGTTATACTAGTATCCTTTATGACAGGCTGAACACACCATTCATTACTTGTTCCTACGGTTTTGCAGTGAGCTGCTTTGGAATGCATAGGGTTCCTTATAGAATACTTGCCACAGCTATAAGCACAGGAGAATGGAAGCATTGCAAAAAACGATCACTGTGGACAGATTTTTGCTCCCATTTAGTGTTTTTTGAAAAAAGAGATCACGTATTCCTGGCAGGACTATTGTGACAATTTATAGCTTGCAGTACAGTGACTAGCCTTCCCCAGTTGTAACATTTTCACTACATTTTTCATTATACAGCATGTGTAGTGTTTGTCTGCACTTTACAACGTTTGCTGCTGTGTCACAGTGGTCTGTCGCCTTCACCTCCTTTGCAGAAGCAACTTCTGGTTTTGCTGAAATACAAGGTCATGCATGACTTCCTCAGTGGCTAAACATAAGCTGTTCTTAGTAAACATCACACAGCTAGTAATGGGGCTGTTTAGCAAGTAGACACTCAGGACACTGGCTCAGTTGCAGTGGCAGCTCAGTGCCTAGGATCAACTATTCGTTACACTGGCTGCATTTTAGCGGCTGTTAATTCAGTAGCATGCAGTTACTGTACAATGAGTGGAAATTGAACCTCTCGTGGTTTAGGTTCACCTGCAGCCCTCCACTTCAGAGTTCCTTATAAGCAGCATGCATTTTCAGGACGTTAAAACGCTTTGTACAGTAAAACCCTCTTACTCCTCTTTTTAACAGATGCAGGCTAAAAGCGCATTATCCTGGAAAACGTGATCCAGAACATCTAAGATATGTTGAACATGGCACAATAATAACTTGGGATTTTACTTTTATTAGCTATGTATAAAGCTTGGTTGGCGCTTGTTGGTGCATACTAAGGCATTTCTGGTGCCTGTGGACTTCTGTCCACAAACCCGGCGCGGTAGCAACAAAGGCAACGAAGTTTCTTGGATGCTTTCCCTCATCGCACTCATGTTGTACAGAGAAACCACTTTTGCAGCTGACTGCGGTTGTGCTTCTAAGTTTCGTTTCGCCTACCGTTACGTTTCACCCACCGTGGTGGCTCAGTGGTTAGGGCGCTTTACTACTGATCCGGAGTTCCCGGGTTCGAATCCGACCGCGGCGGCTGCGTTTTTATGTAGGAAAAACTGAAAGGCACCTGTGTGCTGTGCAATGTCAGTGCACGTTACAGATCCACAGGTGGTCTAAATTATTAAATATTAAATTTTATTAAATATTTGCACCTCTTCTTCCTTTCTTCTTTCACTCCCTCCTTTATCCCTTCCCTTACGGCACCGCCGTGGTTCAGGTGTCCAAGGATATAGGAGACAGATACTGCGCAATTTCCTTTCCCCAAAAAAACAATTATTACCATTACGTTCAGCCCGCTGTTACGTTGACTATTCTACTGTTGGTCACTATACGTATATGATCAAAATTGGCAAAATCATGAAATACTTACCGGGAAAATGTTATCCTGGAGTGTTTTAATGCAACTCTGTATGGAATTTTTCTTTGCTCACGATTTTCATCTCATGAACCGGGAAGCCTTGTTATCTTGCAATGTATAAGCGAGGTTTTAATGTATTACACACCACGCTGAGCACGTGCAGGAAAAATAATGAAACGAGACAACTCACAGCTGTTCGGTTTTCGCTGCTATGTATATAAAAATATTTTCACTTCCGTCGCGCATTTGCAACAATCAAAACACATGTGGCAATCTTTTTCCTTTGTCTGCATCACAGGATTCATAGACACTGGCATGACTCGCGCGGAACACTTGCAAGCAGTGGTGGGCCACATCCCCTTGCTACGGCCGGGCCGTGCAGAGGAAGTGGCGCGGGCTGTTCATTTTTTGGCAGGCAGCAGCTACGTAACGGGACAGGTGCTGCCCGTGGATGGAGGCCTGCGGCTGGCCCTATGAGGAGGTGATGAGGTGAAGGCGGCCAATGCAGCCGCTCAGGCGCATGAAGCACTCCCAGCATGCACCAGTGCGGCCCAGGACAGGCCTTGGGACAGCATTAGGGGCAGCAGAAGCTCGGCCCCTTCCCAGGACCAGGGCTTCCCAAGACACGGGCACTGCGTTGCCGTGCACGGCCCGCTGGTCCACAGAGCTGTGTGAAGAGTAAAAGAAGGCCATATGATTATGTTAGGCCTCACAGCACCTTATGTCTGGTCAAGAGTGATTAAAGTGGAGAGATATAGTGGTTTGGAAACAAAACCAAATTTGCCTGTATTTTGCAAGTTTGACCAGGTGCATGCAGTATGTACTGTGTAAAAATATAGATGCTGCCTGCTGTCATAACAAAGCAGATAAAATGAAAAAGATGTATAGGCTGTCATTGTGACAACTTTTTGGACATGCAACAACTTTCTGGACATTCAGAACACAGCATATCTTGGATTTACACTTATTCTGTACTGGTGGCTACCTAGTAACGGTGTCATTCGGTATCTTTGTTGGCTGCTTACACCATGTAGGCACCATGGTACAAGCAGAGACTTGGCAGCCTTTTAACGATACAAGCAGAAACTTGACAGCCTAATAATGGCAGGCTGGTTTTCATGAGTGTTATCTATAAAGAGGGTGTAAACGGTGATAGACACCTGCGTGGCCTAGATATATCTTAGCGGTCCGTGCGTTATATCCTACCCACACTGTTGATTAAAACCAGCTTTCCCTCTTTGATGGTACATCCTGTTTATTAGATACAAGTTGCATGTAAAGCAAATCAAATCACGCTTCAACAGGAAAGTATAATTGAAACTACAGCAGGAACAGCTAAATTGAAGCAGCGTCCAGCATAAAAATTGAGAAAAAAAATCGGAGAATTCACATTAAATTTTTTATTCCCTTCGGTAACCATGGACCACTTTTTTTGCGTTAGCAGTATAGTCCTACTTCGGCGCAAACCCGTTGTCTATATGTATGTGTGTGTAGCCTTCACCAGCACCTTTACTAGATTGGTGCACCTTCCTGGCTCCAGACCTCCTCTGGAGCATCTGCAGCTAAGCGCAGCTCCACGCACCCGACGAGGAGCTGTACACCAAGGAGTGCGCACAGTGCTGCGTGCACTCCTTTGACCTATCCTCCTTATTCCCTTACAGGCCGCGCCCGTGCCACATGAAACTTTTGGGCTGTTCTGACCTCTTCATCGTTAAAGAGCGTGAAACACAGGACGTAGTGGAAGAAACACGAGTGCTACTTAAAGATGAATCCATTCCAACTCTCCCTGTTTTCTGTTCTGACTTCTTCCCTCACAGTACTTTTACTTGCTCCATGCTGACCTCCTCTCGCCTTTCCTCATCCTTTTAAAGGTATCGCCAGTGGCACCCCATGAACCTCTCTTCGCCTGTTCTGACCTCCTGTTCCGTGTTCGGAGCACTTTTACTTTCTCCAAACCCTCCACCTTTGGACTTTCCCCGCATCCTCTTACAGGCCGCACCTGTGTACCTCTATGAACCTCTTTTCGCCTTTCCGACCTCCTGTTCCCTCTTCAGAGCACTTTTACTTTCTCCACCTTTGGAATTTCCATGCATCATTTTACACGCCACACCTGTGCACCACCACGGACCTCTTTTCGCGTATTCGGAGCTTCTCTTCCTTCGGAGTGCTTTCACTTTTTCTGCGAATTCTTCATTTGGCTTTCCTCCACGCTCTGAGAGAATGCACCAGGGGAAGCCCATGAACCTGTTTTCCCGTCTGTACTTCCTGTTCCTGCTTCGGAGCGGTTTCACTTTAACCGCGACCTCCACCTTTGGCTTTTCCCTCATCCTCTTACAGGTCGCACTAATAGAGCCCGACGAACCTATTTTCGCCTTTTTCTTCTACATGGGGCTTTCACTTCCTCCACGCCGCCACCTTTGCATCTCCCCCGCTTCCTCTTACAGGCCACACCTATTTATTTATTTATTTATTTTACCCTCAAGGCCTGCGGCATTACAGAGGGGAGTGGTTGAATGAGATACAATAGAGAAAAGATAACACGAAGCAGACAAATTAATGATCGACAAACAATGGTGGCTAATGCGGTTCTGAAATGAGTAATGTCTACAATGCTGGCAATCGGTCCGGGAAGGTGGTTCCAATCCTTGGATGTTCGAGGAATGAAGGAGTTGCTGCATGTTTTTGTCCTGAGTGGAGCAATTCCAACCTTGTGTGCGTGGTCCAGATGAGATGAGATGTACGAAGGCGAAGGGATGAGTGCGCTATGAATCTTGGGACAAATATGAAAATTTTTATGGAATAAGCAAATTCGAGAAAATTTTCGACGAGAAGCTAATGAAGGAAGGTGTAACACGCGTTTCATTGATGATATGCTAGCAGTAAGATGATAGTTATGCAGAATGAAACGGAGTTATTCTGGACAAGCTCCAGGGCATAGTTTAGGTTAGCACAGCTAGGGTCCCAATTAGATGCAGCGTATTCTAGTTTGCTACGGATTAGTGTCTTGTACAGGAGAACTTTAAGTGAGCTGGGGGCAGAAGAAAAATTATGGCGAAGATAACCAAGCATGCGATTAGCATTGTTAATTATGGTGTTAATGTGAAGGGACCAAGTAAGATCAGAAGAGATTTCAATGCCGAGATAACAATAGGAAGTGACGGATTCGAGTGCACTGTTATTTAGGTAATAGACACTAGGACTGCAGGAATTTCTAGAGACACGTAATGCTTTACATTTAGATGTATTAAGGTCCATTTTCCACAAGTCACAGCAATTAGTAATAGCATCCATGTCATATTGCAAGGCATTAGTATCGTCCGAACTGTTAATTTCTCGAAAGACAACACAATCATCAGCAAATAAATGAATGTTAGAGGATACACATTCAGGTAGGTCATTAATGTATATTAGGAACAACAGAAGACCTAACACAGAGCCCTGAGGCACGCCAGAACCAACTGAACATAATGATGAGTTGCGATTGTTGGATGATACAAACTGGGAACGGTTGAAAAGAAATTGTTCCAAGCCAAAGTAGGATGTTAGGTTCAAGGTTTAATTTGGCTAGTTTGAAGAGGAGGAGTCGATGACAAACTTTTTCAAAAGCTTTCTTGAAATCAAGAAATATGCAGTCAGCTATTGATCCTTTATCAATGATAATATGAAGATTGTGAGTGAATGATGCTAATTGCGTTTCACATGAAAAATTTTCGGAAACCGTGCTGGGCGCTGTTGAAGAACGAGTTAGTTTCCATAAAGTTAGCGATATGGGAGTACAGGATGTGCTCTAGTAATTTTCAGGGAATACTGGTTAATGAAATTGGGCGGTAGTTGAGAGGAGAACTTCTGCTACCCGATTTGTGGACCGGGACCACCTTCCCGACCTTCCAGTCAGCAGGAAGAGTGCAGTAGTCGTTGGACTGCTAAAAGATCTTGCAAAGCATAAGTGATGAGTACATTCGAGTGCTTTTCAAAAATTTGCTGTTAATTAGGTCAGTGCCGGGGCTAGGTGATGTTTTAATGTTGTTAAATAATTTCATGATGCCGCTAGGATCAATGCAGACTGGGTCCATTATAGGGTACGCATATGACTGAGAGGGTGGTAATGCTGTGATAGGACAAATAACAAAGTTATTGCTGAAAGTTTTGTTTAATACATCGGGGCAGTCTGCATCCGGTATAGGGAGTCCGTCAGGATCTGTTGAGTGAATTGAGGCGACTTTTCTTGGGTTAACTGTGCGCCAGAATTTTCGGGGATCATTCGTAAGCATGGAGGGTAAGGTGTTAGTGAGGAAATTACTTTTGGCGTTCTTGAGTGCGGTTACATATACGTTATTAGCTGCCGTATAAGCGCTCCATCGGGCGTCTGAAGGGGAACGTGAAGCACTACGAAACAGGCATTTTTTCTTGTTCGATAATCTTTTGAGGTGAAGGTTATACCAAGGTAGATTTGAGTTGCAAGAAATGGTTCATAGGAAAATGTGCTTATCGATTAGTTGTTGGATTTTGTTACTGAAAATACTCCAGTTATTTTCTACTGATCGGTTTTCGAAACCATCGATGAAGGTGTCAAGGAATAGAGACAGTTCATTGTTAATGACCTCGAAATTAGCTTTGTTGTAGTCCCTGATCACTTTTTATCCTGTTAGTTTCATGGGGTGGGGCACATATTTCAACATGAACAGCTAAATTCTCACTTAACCCGGGCCTGTATGTTACATGCGGGACGAGATCGGGGCATGATGTTAGTATTAAATCCAAGGTGTTTGCGGTAGCTTGCTTTAACCTAGTAGGTTGAGTGACTGAGATAACAAAAAGACTGAGCAAAGATTTAAGAAATCGTTACTAACATAAGAGAACGGATTAGGAGTAGGCGAACTGGAAGACCAGGAAATGTTCAGGAAGTTAAAAAAATATCAGCATTAGGATGTCGGAAGTAGGCACTATTAATAGCATCGTGCAACTGTTCGCAGAAGTTTGATGTGAAGTTCGGGGGGCGATAACATAGACCAAGGATTATTTTACGGTGGTGGATTTCAACGCATGCCCAGATGGTTTCAAGGTTGGTATCATTGTATATCGGATATGACCTAATATTTTTAGAAATAGCCAGCAGAACACCACCACTTTGGCATTGCGTGCGGTCTCAACGAAAAACGGAAAAGTGCGATAAATCATTTATTACTTCGCTGTCGTGAATGTTATAATGAAGCCATGTTTCGGTGAGCGCGATGATGGCGTTACATGTGTCAATAAGGGAATGCAAATACTCACGCTTGTTAGTAATGCTTCTTACATTAGCTTGTAAGACAGGTATGCTGCGGGACGGTGACAATTTCCTACTTCCCCTCTCGTATTCCTAGGGCGTGTTATTGACGGTGAGTGAAGAATCGAATAATATCCCGTGAGGAGCCGGCTTGTGGTTCGGGACTGGGCTGTAAATCAGCTCGTGACTGAATAATTCAACGTTCTTAGTTACTTCGTTGTAGATGTAGACTTGATTGTTTACAAACAGCTTGCTGTAGCGAAGCTGGAACTTCGGGGAGAGAGGCAGCCCTTTGCCAAATTCGACAAGTCGACTCCTCGCTAGGCGAGTAGCGTACGAGAAATCCTCAGATGCGGAAAGATTGTTTTCCTTAAGAATATCCCGGGAGTTCAGAATTTTTTCTTTGACTTTAAAGGAACCGAACTTCATGATAATAGGGCGACACTTCGAGGCTGAAAAAGAGCCCAAACGATGAGCACGCTCTATGCATGGGGACAGTGAAACAGGGTCAGCGACAGGAGATAAGGCAGAAATAACCTTTTGCTCTGTTTCATTCCATGTTTCACGTTCATCAGGGATTCCACGCAAGATTAGATTGTTCCGTCTTTATCTTCAAGATCATCTAAGCGAGACTGTAGAACAGCCTGCTGGGAGATGAGATCTCCTGCGGAACTTTGGATGGTTTAAAGGCTTTGCTCAAAGACATCTATGGTGCTAATTTTATTCTCGAGGGTTTGTAGCCGGCCAAATATATCTAAGAACATAATTTCAATGTGTTCCTGGCTTGTCTTGATTTGTTTAATGTCAGCCCAAAGTTACTCTTGGTTTTTGCCAAATTCTAGCGTACGCTCATTGATGTCTTTGAGCATCTGATACATAGCGTCAGATTGATCCGTATCGTCAGTCGTTGAGCGAAGTTTGGGGCCAGCATTGGTCTCAATATCGCCAGAACAAAGCAACAATTGCGGTACATCGAAACAATCACTCAGTTAATCACGGAGCGCATGGGAGCACGACCAGAAAATGATTGTCGGATTTTTTAGCGTATAAAGAGCGTCTACACACCTGCGGTGAGAACAGGAGAACCTATGTACCCCCATGAACCTTATTCCGCCTGTTCCGACCTCGTGTTCCTTCTTCGGAGTGATTTCACTTTCTCCACGAACTCCTCTGGCTTTCCCCATCCTCTGAGAGAACGGACCAATGGAGACCCATGAACCTCTCTTCACATGTTCCTACTTCCTCCCTCTTCGGAGCGGTTTCATTTTTACCGCGCCATCCACTTTTCGCTTTTCCCCCATCCTCTTATAGGTCGCACTAGTGGAGCCCATGAACCTCTTTTCGTCTATTCCGACCTCCTATTCCTTCTTAGCAGTCTTTTAACTTCCTCCATGAACTCCTCCTTTGGTTTGCCCCCTTCCTCTGTGAGACAACACCAGTGGAGCCCCATGAACCTCTTTTCGCCTGTTACGACCTCCTGTTCCTTCTTCGGAGCCCTTTCAGTTTCTCCGCGAATTCGTCCGTTGGCTTTCCCCTATCCTTTGAAAGAACGCACCAGTGGAGGCCCCTGAACCCCTTTCGCCCGCCTGTTCCTACTTCCTGTTCCTTCTTCGGAGCCCTTCCATTTCCTCCACGAACTGCTCCTTTGGCTTTCCCCCATCCTCTGTGAGACCACACCAGTGGAGTCCCGTGAACCTCTTTTCGCCTGTTTCGACCTAATGTTCCTTCTTCGGAGCGGTTTCACTTTAACCGCGCCCTCCACTTCTGGCTTTTCCCCCATCCTCTGAGAGACCAGACTAGCGGAGCCCCATGAACCTCTTCCTTTTCCGACCTCCTGTTCCTTCTTCGGAGCCCTTTAATTTCCTCCACGAACTCCTGCTTTGGCTTTCATTTATCCTCTGAGAGACCGCACCAGTGGAGCCCCACGACCTCTTTTCGCTTGTTCCGACCTTCTTCAGAGCCCTTTTATTTCTTCAACGAACTTTTCCTTACGCTTTCCCCCAACCTCTGTGAGACCGCACCAGTGGTGCTGCATGAACCGCATTTCGCCTGTTTCAACCTCCTCTTCCTTCTTCAGAGCGGTTTCATTTTAACCGCGCCCTCACTTTTGGCTTTTCCCCCATCCTCTGAGAGACCGGACCATTGGAGCCCCATGAACCTCTTTCCTCCTCTTCCGACCTCCTGTTCCTTATTCGGAGCCCTTTAATTTCCTCCACGAACTGCTCCTTTGGCTTTCCTTCATCCTCTGAGGGACCGCGCCAGTGGAGCCCGATGAACCTCTTTTCACCTGTTCCGACCACTGTTTCCTTCTTTGGAGCCCTTTCATTTTCTCCACGAACTCCTTTGGATTTCTCCCATCCTCTTTGAGACAACACCAGTGGCACCCCATGAACCTCTTTTCGCCTGTTCCGACCCCTGTTTCCTTCTTCGGAGCCCTTTCATTTTCTCCACGAACTCCTTTGGCTTTCCCCCATCCTCTGTGAGACCACACCAGTGGAGTCCGGTGAACCTCTTTTCGCCTGTTTCGACCTAATGTTCCTTCTTCGGAGCGGTTTCACTTTAACCGCGCCCTCCACTTCTGGCTTTTCCCCCATCCTCTGAGAGACCAGACTAGCGGAGCCCCATGAACCTCTTCCTTTTCCGACCTCCTGTTCCTTCTTCGGAGCCCTTTAATTTCCTCCACGAACTCCTGCTTTGGCTTTCATTTATCCTCTGAGAGACCGCACCAGTGGAGCCCCACGACCTCTTTTCGCTTGTTCCGACCTCCTTCTTCAGAGCCCTTTTATTTCTTCAACGAACTTTTCCTTACGCTTTCCCCCAACCTCTGTGAGACCGCACCAGTGGTGCTGCATGAACCGCATTTCGCCTGTTTCAACCTCCTCTTCCTTCTTCAGAGCGGTTTCATTTTAACCGCGCCCTCACTTTTGGCTTTTCCCCCATCCTCTGAGAGACCGGACCATTGGAGCCCCATGAACCTCTTTCCTCCTCTTCCGACCTCCTGTTCCTTATTCGGAGCCCTTTAATTTCCTCCACGAACTCCTCCTTTGGCTTTCCTTCATCCTCTGAGAGACCGCGCCAATGGAGCCCGATGAACCTCTTTTCACCTGTTCCGACCACTGTTTCCTTCTTTGGAGCCCTTTCATTTTCTCCACGAACTCCTTTGGATTTCCCCCATCCTCTTTGAGACAACACCAGTGGCACCCCATGAACCTCTTTTCGCCTGTTCCGACCCCTGTTTCTTTCTTCGGAGCCCTTTCATTTTCTCCACGAACTCCTTTGGCTTTCCCCCATCCTCTGTGAGACCACACCAGTGGAGTCCCGTGAACCTCTTTTCGCCTGTTTCGACCTAATGTTCCTTCTTCGGAGCGGTTTCACTTTAACCGCGCCCTCCACTTCTGGCTTTTCCCCCATCCTCTGAGAGACCAGACTAGCGGAGCCCCATGAACCTCTTCCTTTTCCGACCTCCTGTTCCTTCTTCGGAGCCCTTTAATTTCCTCCACGAACTCCTGCTTTGGCTTTCATTTATCCTCTGAGAGACCGCACCAGTGGAGCCCCACGACCTCTTTTCGCTTGTTCCGACCTCCTTCTTCAGAGCCCTTTTATTTCTTCAACGAACTTTTCCTTACGCTTTCCCCCAACCTCTGTGAGACCGCACCAGTGGTGCTGCATGAACCGCATTTCGCCTGTTTCAACCTCCTCTTCCTTCTTCAGAGCGGTTTCATTTTAACCGCGCCCTCACTTTTGGCTTTTCCCCCATCCTCTGAGAGACCGGACCATTGGAGCCCCATGAACCTCTTTCCTTCTCTTCCGACCTCCTGTTCCTTATTCGGAGCCCTTTAATTTCCTCCACGAACTCCTCCTTTGGCTTTCCTTCATCCTCTGAGAGACCGCGCCAGTGGAGCCCGATGAACCTCTTTTCACCTGTTTCGACCACTGTTTCCTTCTTTGGAGCCCTTTCATTTTCTCCACGAACTCCTTTGGATTTCCCCCATCCTCTTTGAGACAACACCAGTGGCACCCCATGAACCTCTTTTCGCCTGTTCCGACACCTGTTTCCTTCTTCGGAGCCCTTTCATTTTCTCCACGAACTCCTTTGGATTTCCCCCATCCTCTGTGAGACCGCACCAGGCGAGCCCCATGAACCTCTTTTCGCCTCTTAATTTTGACCTCCTGTTCCTTCTTCGAAATGGTTTCACTTTATCCGCGCCCTCCACTTCGGGCTTTTCCCCCATCCTCTGAGAGACTGGACCAGTGGAGACCCATGAACCTTTTTCCGCCTGTTCCGACCTCCTGTTTCTTCTTCGGAGCTCTTTCATGTTCTCCACGAACGCCTCCTTTGGCTTCCGCCCATCCTCTGTGAGACCGAACCAGTGGAGCCCCATGAAACTCTTTTATCCTGTTCCGACCTCCTGTTGCTTCTTCGGAGCCCTTTCATTCTTTCCACGAACTCCTCCTCTGGCTTTTCCCCCATCCTTTCTTAGGCCGCACTAGTAGAGCCCCATGAACCTATTTTCGCCTGTTCCGAGCTTTAATGTTTTTTAAATTCTAATGTTCTGAGCCGAGTCTCTTGACGCACACAATCTTGACTTCGAGATGAACTTGAAAACGAAATTGTTTGACATCTGTGAACACTGAAATATAGCCACAGTTTCCATTTAATCTAAATAACCGATGCAACTTGGGGACATTTTTAATTTCCGATTAGTGGAAATCAATTTATTTTCAAATTATTTCGTTCGGAAGCAAACAAGTTTGGGCTAGTTTGACTCACATGCTTCACTGACAGCCTTTCACACATCCATGCTGCAAATGTATTAGAAATGTACTAGAAAAAAATAATCCTTGAAGAGAGGTTTACACTGATATGGCAACTCGGCGCGCATCATTGTAGTCCATCAACCATGCAAAATTCGTAGCTGTTTCGGTGCCCACAAAAAGGAAAGACTAGTGCGCGATGCTTGACGTGTTCGGAAAAGAAATCACTATTTGCATTGATTAGAAACTGGAATTTAAGCCCTTGAAATCGTGGTTTAGGTAAAAAACTGAACTATTGTAGGTACTACGTGTCGTGTTGGGGAAAAAAGACTGATTTCGTATCAGACTCTTCGCCAGCTACGAAGACAACGAAAATAAAGAAAAGTGACGTTGATGTGTGAGGAGCGAAATAACCCCATACAAGCCAGCTGCCCATAGGCCTTCCGCCAAATGGCCGGGCGCATTAAGGAGGTTAGTATACTATAGCGTGAAAGCATTTGAGTCGATGCGTTGTTTGTACAACAATAAGCTTAGTGGAACAAAAGCAGCCGCCTTATGTTGAAAACGAACTTTTTGGCCTCAGCATCGCAAGCAGTGCAAGAAACACAGAGTAATAATTAACAGGTTTGTGAAACTGAAAATTTCCGCTGGATGAAGACAGTGCGTCTAGTGGAAAGAAATTAACTTCATGTAAGCAGAAGTCAAAGAAAAAAATTGGAGCGGTCACTTAAGCTTCGCCTTCAGGGTATGATGCGATAACGTTAATCACTTACTACCCATATATGCGCAATTGGTTACTGTCGACGTTAAATTCATTCATCACTGGGAGTCCTCATACCATTCCTGGCGCAGTGGTGCAGCGGTTATGCGACGGCAGGTGCTGCCACCGGTGGGACTTGTGCGACAAAGGTTGCTCTCCCCGAGCAACCCCTCGCGGCCAATCATTAGCCTAACTGCCACCTGCCGCGGTGATCATTTCGCTCACAATCTGGAGGGCAAGCTAGATGACGGCATGAGGTCACGTGACCTAGCTGGCCCATCTAGGTGTCTTCTCTGGAGGTTTTTCGCCCGCAACTTCGATTCCGAAGTTTCTGCAATACTGCGTTAGCAGTATTGGTTGCACATTTCGCTTTTACTTTGATTGCCACCCAGCCTTCCCGTTTCGTTTTTGAAGTTCATTTCGCAGTGGGCTTCTGGAGGGCGGTGTGGATGGAGTCTTCTATGTAGGTGACTCGTTTACATCGGTGGGTGTTGTGTACACACGCAGACAACGAGTTTTTGCCGAAAGAGGACTATAGCGTGTATGTAATGAGAGCAAACGGAAGGGCTCAGAAAAAGGAAAAGCATCGAATCGCGTCACTCCTTGGCGCACGTCACGTGACAATATCTGTCCCGCTTGCGGTGAACCAGTGAAGTGGCGAGGAGCAGGAAGCACCGTAGCGCGGGCGGGACAGAGATTGTCACGTGACGTGCGCTAAGGAGTGACGCGAATCGCAGGCGCGTGGTTTTCAAATGGCGCGAGAAGTGGCGCAAAGTTGTTAAGCCAGAGTGGCGAGGGTAATACATAAATTATAAATTGGTTTTTGGGTAAAGGAAATGGCGCAGTATCTGTTTCACATATCGGCGGACACCTGAACTGCGGCGCCGTAAGGGAAGGGATAAAGGAGGGACTGAGAGAAGAAAGGAAGAAAGAGGTGCTGTAGTGGAAGGCTCCGGTACAATTTCGAGGTTTCTGGAATAATTTCGAGGGTAATCGCATTTCCGAAGATTTAAAGAACTGATATGGCCATTGCTAACGGCCGGGTACAAATCTCTATTTGCAGTATCGTCCAGTATTATATCGGCCATACTAGTTTTCGAAACACGAAATAACACACACAAAAAAGACATTATGCTATAGAACTTTTTATTATTATCTGAAAAGTGTGCCACATACTATTCGATGGGAGATGCGGCGCGTATGGAAAAGCAGTAAGGTTTCGGTTTTGAAGTTTATACAGCGCGAGTGGAGAAATTAAGCTTATAAACCAGTTGCCCTCTGTGGTCTTGGATAGCAGATGAAGCTGCACTCGGCAAGAGTGGAAGTGGTAAAGATACGACCGTGAAATGAGTTTCTGTTTCACATTTTGCCCATTTTACCGCGAGACGGCGGAAAATCATTCGGGCTGCAAGCAACTGTGCGCGCGGATGTGTTGTCGGCGTGTTTTCTCGCGGGTTACGTTTTCATCGAAATCCAACTTAATCGTCCACTTACGGTAAGTCTACACGATTATTTGATATTCAGTTGGTCTCCTTAACCACTGTAGCTGTGCCTGCAGAACAGATTATGTGCGCAGCGACAAACTTCCTATTATTGTTTGTTGGCGGCGTTATAAGGTCCCAACTAAGCAGCGGAAGCCATTGGGTTCTCGACTAATGTCGCTTACCTTAACGCGCGGAAAGGCAGTCTGTGCGAAACCCGTGATGTAAGCCGCTCCTCGCGAGCTGTCTACTGGCTTTTTCGTGTTGCAAGGTAGATGCGCGGCCAGAAATATCGCTTAGCCCGTGAATGACGGCCGAAAGGGAACTATGCGTTAGTTAGCGCCGTGTGAGCTCGATTTACTTGGCACCTCCGGAAACGCACACTCACGTTCTGAGGTGAATTACATGTTTTTTTTTAATCCTTGTGTTATCGCTTGTCCGGACCATGGAGTGCTGTTCGCTGATAGGCGTGCATTGCTTGTTACGTGCAGACGCTCGCTCGGTGCGCGTCGTGGACAGCGACGTTTCACCAAATATGTTTTGTAACGCTATAGGCTAAAGCACGGGACGTTTGTCAAAGTTGTCGTTAAGCAGCGCTGGAGGAATGCTTAGAGTGCGATGGTTGAATAAATATCGTTGCCGGCGCGAATAGTAAGCATGTACAAACACCATGAAGAACCTACGAGCTGCATCCCGGCTCCCCTTTCGTTTCACACGCATGGATTCGTCCATCCCTGTTATCTGAGCCGTTGGCCCCCGCCGCTGGCCCGTAGGCACTTCATTTTGAAAGCCGAGTAAAGGTCACCTCGACAAGAGATGGCTTACATTTCGTTCCGAGAGGCTCGTTCATGAGCCCTGCTCAAGCGAGCACTAATTTCTCGAATACCATTTGTGCGAGAGGCAGAGTATTCGTTTCTGATCTCTACTCGCATACATACATGAAAAAACGCCCATGAAACTTGGGGGCTCATTTGCGCCGCGAATGCAGTTCAGCTCGCGCTGTGTTATTATGGTGCGGTTGTTGATGAAGACGTTAACTGTTTCATTGAAATAGTTCCTACTTTGAGCGCGTTCGTTGCGTTCGTTGATTTTTCTAGCAGCGTTAGGTTAGGATACCTGCATGCAAGAACAATCTTTTTACTGCTCTGTTCGGGCTGCGCTTGAAGGAAAAAACAGTGAATTTGAGACGGTATTTGATCGTGAAAGTAATGCGTATGTTAGCTGAAGCTCACGTCCGCTTTTTAAACGGCGCAGCTGCAGCCGCTATTTGCTGTTCGAGCTTTTCTGGATAATGAACGCAGCGTGGAAGCGCTGCAACCCGCTTGTTTCTAAGAGCGTGCGCTGATGCTGAGTATGCTGTTCCGTCTTTGTGCTTCAGGTTATGGGCGAAAAACTGTGGTGGGAGAACTGGCTCGCAGTCTGCCTGGTAGGGTTTGCTTAGCTCGTGCCCGTTTGAGTATCGGGGTAAATATTATCGCGCTCATTATGAGCTACACCGCGCAAGCACGTGACCGAGCGCACTCCAAGGTTGTACAGCGGCGCCGATTGTGCCGTGTTTTCGAGTTATCTGGAGAGAGTGTAGCTGTTCATGCAAGCGCGCGTGACCTCCGCTTGCTTGCTTTCACCTTCACCCTCGCTTAGTCTTGTTGTGGTATCAGTTTCGAAAATGATATCGGGAGCCGTCGATTGACGCCCAAGCATCGCGCTTGGGCCCGTCTCGATTCACACAATCGGCGATATTTAGTGCGCCACTTTGCGCTTAATCATTTTACTGTTCGGGGAATGCTGTACTGAAGCGCCGCAGGCTAATATGCGTGAAAGTGGCTGCTTGTAGTGAACAGAATAAAGGGCAATGGGGAACTTGCGCTGAAGTTTGCGGTGCCGATTGCAGCGCCATAACACACTGCCTAGCGAGAAGAGCAAGCAGTTTTGGGTAGCACTCTTAGTATTTTTCCGCGCCACCTTCAGGCGCTTATTGGCGTGAGCCTCCGCGCTCTGTCGAAGGCGCACGTGCCGTGCGTCAGCTATCTGGGCTACGCCGAGAGAAGCTAGGCAATGAATGCTGTCAGCCAAACGTGGGTATCTAATCGCGCAGAATGTGTTCTA
Organism: Amblyomma americanum; assembly: GCF_052857255.1. NCBI lineage: Eukaryota > Metazoa > Arthropoda > Arachnida > Ixodida > Ixodidae > Amblyomma > Amblyomma americanum. The sequence goes on along the minus strand of NC_135506.1, from coordinate 36,325,136 downwards.
GCGTTTGCAGCTGCCCAATAAGCGGCTAACAAAAGCAGTTTTTAGTCACCGAATGGAACAATTGCAATGCCACCTTGGCAGCGCAGGTTCGCCATACGTTTTGTCAGCTCGAAGCATGTCCCGGGTGCCCAATAGTGTGCGATTGCAATAGTTGAACTGTTGTTAAAGCAGTGTACCCAACGCCAAGTAGCTGAAATGACTGGGCTTCATCCGCATCAGCGGCGCTCCTCATAAACGTCTCCCTCGAGCAACGACTGCAGCTCAGGACAAGAATAGTTTTCATGCCGTGCGGGCGAGCCCCTTCAGCACTGCCAAGGAGATAGGTGCTGCCGCTGGTGTGTCAACACTAAAACGAAGGCTGGCGGAAGGAAACCTCAAGAGCCACTTGGCGGCGTAGAAGCGCTCTCGTCAGCCGCAAACTTGACTGCCTGACTTAAATTCGCTAGTGAGCACGCTAACTGGACCACGGATGACTGGAAAAGTGTAATATTTTCCAACGAGTCCACCTTCACAGCCCGCTGGGATCAAAAGCAACGAGTGTGGCGCCCTGTCAATGCCCGTCACGACCCCCTTTACGAGCAGGAAGTGGCATCGAGTGGCCATAATGCTGTTAATGTGAGGGAAGCTGTATCTAGAGATGGACTTGGTGGCTTGCACCGTATTGAAGGACACCTGGCATCGGTAAGATATCGTGACATTCTCGATTATGTCACGATTCCTTACGCTTTGGACGGCCCTTTTCCTGACGGATATTTCCTTTTCCAACACGACCTGTCTTCTGGCTGCAGATCAAAGGTTGTTTAGAACCTCCTAAACGAACGAGGAATATATGACCATAAATTTACAGACTAATCTAGAGGATTTGTCTGTAGAAAGTCTGTAGACTTCATAGACTACTCTAGCATTTGTCTATACAGTGTCTATAGACAAAAGTCTACTAAAAGTGTATGGTCATAAATCTATATAGACTAGTCTATAGGATTTGTCCTTAGAAATACTGTAGACTTCATAGACCAACGTCTATAGAGAGTTTGTGGACTGTCTAAAGAAATTTTTGTAAGGGCAATTTGAGCACAGAATGCATAGCAGTGCCTCGACGGCTTACATTATGCTGACCGCGTATCAGAGGTTTCGTTTTCTGTTTTCTTCAAAGTAACTCGTCTAATTCCAACAGTCCTAACATATTCAGCGTTAATCAACGTGGCTAAAGAGGCTACAACTAAACTATAACAGCTTTGGCACCCGCTTGCAAAGTATCACGACTTCGGAACTCAAGGAGAAGGCCCAGAGTTGTCCGCATTCTAGTGATACCGGACGAAGGAGCGATTTAGTATGCGGTCTAAACCAAGCTATAGGCAGGTGAGGCTACGAAAATAAAATAGACGGCGACTCGCAGTTTTACCATGATAGCGCAAAAGGCCCCGTTACCTAGCAGATACAGCGTTGTCATTGTCGACGTTTTAAGCGAAAAATCACGGGCATGACTCTGGCAGGTAGTGCCCAGAGAACAAACTAGAAGGCAAGTGGGCTACCTATAGATCTCGTGACCTTGCGGAGTCATCGCAACCTAGCCACCGGATTGTGAACAAACTGCCCACCGTGGCAGGTTGCAGTTAAACTAATGATTGGTCGCTCGGGAAGAGCAATAAGGGCCACACAAGGCCCACCGGTGGGAACACCTGCCATCGCAGGGCAGTGGCGCATCGCTTAACAGATCTGCACCACTGCGCCAGGAGGGGTATAGGACTCCTATGGATCTATGAATGGAAAGTTTATAACGGCCTTCCACATATATGAGAATTACCCAATAAACCCATTATCCTATCGCGTCATACCCTTAAGGCAGAGCTTAAGCGTCCCCTCCAATTTTTAGGGCGTACCGTGGAGTAACTTCGCTTGTCCCACTCCCAAGTTGAAGTCCATCTGGCACCAAGGACCCTTGTCTGCAGGCATTTCATAGTCTGCGGCACTGGAAAAGGAGTGGGTGGGCCAAATTAGCAGCACGCTCAGCTTCAGAGCATGACACTACACGTCGTTTCTTTCCTTGGTGTGGTTTCAGTAGACGTGGCCATTGCGAATTAGCAGGCCCATGTTATTTGTTATCTTCGGTTCCAACCACCCTGTTTCAAATGCACTTGGCTACGCGCACTGTGCTGATTCATTTGCAGCTTCAGATATCGTTAGCTCGCACGCCTTACGCTGTTATCATCGTGATGCGGTTATAGACAAACATTGGTGAGCACTTGCTTACACATTCAGTGCACAGGTTAACACCTCTTTAAAAAAATCTATTAGAGCTTTAAACGGTTATTCGCCTTTCCAAACAAGACAATTGGCTCTGTCCGACCAGAAACAGACTTCTGGGTGAATCATAGCTGAAGCGCTCCTATCTGCCTATTTCTGAGAGCATTTTGTCGTTGTTTTTTAATAAAAAGCTTATCACATGAGTGCAAAAGGGAGGCGCACCCATCATCCCTGCTTAAATCTGCAACTCTATCTTCATCGGGCCGATCGCTGTGAAACTTGTCGCTGGCCTTGAAGTTTGATATTCGAACCTGGATCAGATGTTGCGCCTCTGCCAGAAGTGCGGGCTACTTTTGACCTCTTCCCAAACCTTTTCGTAGTGCAGAATAGCTCGGACATAGTCACGAAAACGCAAAGGACAAGACGAGCGAGAAGAAAGGGTTCTCACAGGACACGGCGCTGTCGCCTCCATCATGTCCTTTGAGCACCTTACGCTTTGCGTTTCCAGGCTATAGCTGCCATGTTGGAGCTATTCAATAAGCGCCAGCTACCGTTATAAAAATGATCTATAAACTTCCTATAGACAGCGTATAGGTTGCCTTTCTATAGGTATTTCCTTTCGACTGTTCATAGGTTATAGGCCGTCCATTGACAAAGGCGTACTGGAGGTTTGGCTTAGTTTATCCGGTTTAACGTCCCAAAGCGACTAAGGCTGATGGACGCCGCAGTGGTGGACTTCGGACAATTTCGACCACCCGGGGTTCTTTAATGAGCACTGATATCGTACAGTACAAAGGCCTCTAGCATTTCGCTTGCATCGAAATCCAACCGCCGCGGCCAGTATCGAACCCGCTTCTTTCGGGCCAGCAGCCGAGCACCATAATCATTGCGCCACCGCGCCGGTTCATGCTAAATGAGTATGGTCATAAATCTGTAGTCTATAGACACACTATAGGATTTGTATTGTCTACAGACACATCATCATCATCAGCCCGACTACGCTCACTGCAGGGCAAATGCCTCTCCCATGTCTCTCCAATAAACCTTGTCCTGCACGAACTACGCCCACCGTGTGCCCGCAAAGCTCCTAATCTCATTCGCCCACCTAACCTTCCGCCGCCCACTGCTACGCTTGCCTTCTCTTGGAATCTACTCTGTTACCCTTAAGGGCCAGCGGCTATCTTGCCTTGGCATTACATGCCCTGCCCAAGCCCATTTCTTCCTCTTGATTCCGACTAGGATGTCATTAACCCGTGTTTGTTCCTTCACCCACTCCGCCCGCTTCCGAAGTTGATAAATAAGCGCAAGGTAGCCGACATAAGGAATTTTAATGTGGAGAGAATCGAGCAAGCCCTAAAGAACGGAGGTAGCCTAAAACCGGTGAAGAGGAAACTAGGCACGGGTAAAAACCAGATGTATGCGCTTAGAGACAAGGAGAACAATGTAATTAGCAATATGAATAAGATAGTTAAAGCAGCCAAAGAGTTCTACACAAATCTACACAGTATCCAGTGTAATCAGAACGTTAATGGGAGAGACAGTAGCGCACAGCAATACGTCATCCCGTCAGTAAAGAAAGAGAAAGTAAAGAAAGCCTTACGAGCAATGCAAAAGGGAAAAGCAGCTGGGATGGATCAGGTAATAGCAGACTTGTTGAAGGATGGAGGGGAGATTGTGCTAGAAAAACTAGCCACGCTGTGTACGCAATGCCTTCTGACCTCGAGCGTACCAGAAGCTTGGAAGGACGCTAACATTATCTTAACTCATAACAAAGGCGACGCCAAGGGCTTGAATAATTACAGACCGATCAGCTTGCTGTCCGTCGCCTACAAGGTATTTACTAAGGTAATCGTTAATAGAGTCAGGGCAACCTTAGAATTTAATCAACCAAATGATAAGACAGGCGTTCGTAAAGGATATTGTGCAATAGATCATATTCACACTATCAATCAGGTGATAGAGAAATGCGCAGAATATAACCAACCCTTATATATAGTCTTCATTGATTACGACAAACTATTTGACTCAGTGGAAACCTCAGCAGTCATGCAGGCATTGCGAATTCACAATGTAGATATGGTGTAGAAGTTATAGCAACTGCACAGCTACCATAGTCCCCCATGAAGTCAGCTATAAAATTCCAATAAGGAAGGGCGTCAGGCAGGGAGACACGATATCGCCAATGCTATTCGCCGTCTGTTTACAGGAAGTATTCCGAGGCCTGAATTGGGAACAGTTGAGGATAAGAGTTAATGGAGAATACTTAAATAATCTGCGATTCGCCGATGGCATTGCTTTGCTGAGTCACTCAGGAGATTAACTGCAAAGCATGATCAATGAGTTAGACAAGCAGAGCAGAACGGTGGGTCTAAAAATTAACATGCAGGAAACGCTTTGCTGAGTCACTCAGGAGATTAACTGCAAAGCATGATCAATGAGTTAGACAAGCAGAGCAGAACGGTGGGTCTAAAAATTAACATGCAGGAAACGAAAGTAATGTTCAGCAGTCTAGCAAGGGAACAGAAGTTTGCAATAGGCAGCGAGGTGCTGGAAGTGGTAAAGATACTTGGGGCAGGTAGTGACCGCTGATCCGGATCATGATATGGAAATAACTAGAAGAATAAGAATGGGGTAGAGCACACATGGCAGGTTCTCGCAAGTCATGAATGCCTGTTTGGCAATATCCCTCAAGAGAAAATATACAACAGGTATATCTTATCTTCGGGGCAGAAACTTGGAGGCTAGCGTAAAGGGTTCAGATTAAGTTAAGGACAACTGCATTAACACCTCTTTTTGGGCTAGTTGGTGCATGTTTTGGCGCTAGTTTTTCTCGAATTTAAGTTAAGGGCAACGCATCGAGCCATGGAAAGTAAAATGATAGGTGTAACGTTAAGAGACAGGAAGCGGGCGGAGTGGGTCTACAGACTAATCTATAATTTGCCCGCAGAAAACATATAGACTTTATTGGCAAAAGACTATGGACACTCTGCACACTGTCTAAAGAAATGTTTAGTGTACCCCAACTTTCTATTTTAATTCATCAACTTTTCACTGTAGCCTGGCCTGTCTTGCGTGCCCGAGCAGGGCAGAGTGACGAGTGACGGCGGCGCTTACAGGGCCCGCAGTAGTGCGGCGGCGTCTCGCTTCCCGAAGAAGTGCGCTCGGTGCAGCAGGTGGCAGTAGCAGTGGCACGAGCAGCAGCAGCGGCGGCCCGCGGCCCTTTTGCTGAGCTCGTGCAGTGCCTGCGGCGGCCAGTGGGCCTGCCAGAGGAACAGCGTGGCCGTCGCCAGGGTGGTGTGCTTCGTCGCGGCCGGCGGCTGCTGTTCCCAGATGGCGCGCACGGCGGCGATGCTTTGCCACAGCGTCGCGGCGAGGGGCTCCCACGGGGGCGCTGCCTCACCCGCCAGCTGCGCAAGCGTTTAAGGGCTCCAGCTCATCACCGAGGAAAATGAAAATCGTTTTTTTTAGGGGAAAGGAAATGGCGCAGTATAATAATAATTGGTTTTTTAGGGAAAGGAAATGGCGCAGTATCTGTCTCATATATCGTTGGACACCTGAACCGCGCCGTAAGGGAAAGGAGAAGGGAGGGAGTGAAAGAAGAAAGGAAGAAGGAGGTGCCGTAGTGGAGGGCTCCGGAATAATTTCGACCACCTGGGGATCTTTAACGTGCACTGACATCGCACAGCACACGGGCGCCTTAGCGTTTTTCCTCCATAAAAACGCAGCCACCTGTCTCGTATATCGTTGGACACCTGAACCGCGCCGTACGGAAAGGGATAAAGGCGGGAGTGAAAGAAGAAAGGAAGAAAGGGGTGCCGTAGTGGTGGGCTCCGGAATAATTTTGACAACCTGGGGATTTTTAACGTGCACTGACATCGCACAGCACACGGGCGCTTTAGCGTTTTGCCTCCATAAAAACGCAGCCGCCGCGGTCGGGTTGGAACCCGGGAACTGGATTAGTAGCCTAGCGCGCTAACCACTGAGCCATCACGGCGGGTCACACTGAAGAAAATGAAAATCGTTTTTTTTTTGTGGAGGGGAAAGGAAATGGCGCGGTATCTGTCTCGCGTATCGGCGGACACCTGAACCGCGCCGTAAGGAAGGGATAAAGGAGGGAGTGAAAGAAGAGAAGAAAAAAGAGGTGCCGTAGTGGAGGGCTCTGGGATAATTTCGACCACCTGGGGATCTTTAACGTGCACTGACATCGCACAGCACACGGGCGCCTTTGCGTTTCGCCTTCATCGAAACGCGGCCGCCGCGGTCGGGTTTGAACCCGGGTACTCCGCACCACTGAGCAACCGCGGCGGGTACAACGGTCTACTTCCTTTCTCCTTTGGCCATGTATTACAGACGCTAGTGCCAATTTCTCCTTCAGTTACGTTCATGGCAGGCGAGGGGCATCATAACGTCGTACTAATTATATCCATGACAACGGTCGACCGAAACACGCGGTCTCGAGGGCCGGGGGTGGGGTGTTCGCACGGCATCTGCTTCCCTAGCGGACTGGACCAAAATCGGGCCCCGTAGGGGAGGTGGGTGGATGTATCAATGTCCGCTCTGTGCGCTGCCGCGCATCGCGCTTTACTTCGGTTCCCTTACACCTTTGCATTGCTGTTGCGGCATGTTAAAATTGGTGACGCTGCTGGTCACCAGTGGCAACCATATCGCTCGGCCTATGTAGGGAGAACAGAGAACAATTTTTCATGTTTTTATTGGCACATCCTTGCTGTTACATTCAGCAGAAAAATTATATTACTTCTCAGAACACATTATATGTCTACGTTACAGAATTCCGCACAATTCATATAATGCGTATCGACACACCACAGGTGTTGAAGGCGGAGCTGACGTTTTCAGTGCAGCTTTTCGTGCATAATTACGCAATACACGTGCAGTCATTTCGCGCATACTGAATTCACGCAATACAGAAGATCATTCCGTCACATAACGAGTGCACGCAATTTGATGCATGTATGATTTACCTTAAAATCGTAAATAATTGCAAAAAAAAATTGGTCAGTATTCACGTGAAAACGTGAAAACAAACCACTATCACGCAATGGCCTTCACTGTCCATGCAAATATACGCGACACCAATAGAATTCAGTTAACATACAGTTGCAAATCGGTTCCCATGGTGTGCCAACTCTTCTTCGGAACAAACATAACTTCTTCGTCAACAGCACTGACTAAATCATAGTTCGTAATTCACGGCACCGAAATAAACATGGCTCCCGAAAAAGTGTACGCAGGTGGCAGTTCCTGTCGCATCCTTGCTGGTCTCACTGCACTCTTCGCAATTTCGAGGTGTCGCGAGTGCAAAACCAAAACATCACCGTAGATATCACTGCACCGACATCACTAACACATGAAGTAACATGACGCCAAAGTGGCTGTGACCTGCGTCGCAAAGCAGGCTATATCGCCCCAGATAACGCGACTGGCGGAGCTGACGAAACAAGCAAAGGATACGCGGCGGTTACGAACCTTCTTGGGCTTAGATCTTGTTTTTCCGTATTGAAAAAATGTGTATAGGGTGTAGGATTATGACACATTTGGTTTTGGTTTGTAGGACTGACGTCCCAAAGTTAATCTGGCTATTAGGCCCACAGTAGTGGATGGCACTGGATAATTTAGACCACCTGGGGACCTCATAACGTGCACTGACATTGCACAGTACTCGGGGCCCCGGCATTTCTCCTCTATGGAAATGCGACTGCCGAGGGCGGGTTCGAACCCGCATCTTGCGTTTACTGAGCGATGTCAGTGTACGTTAAAGGACCCCAGGGGGTCGGAGTTACCCAGAGCCCCCGACTACAGCGTTTGCTTTGCGACGTAAATCCTATACAGCCAAACTAAATGTGACATAGTCCTATTTCCTTACTCATTAAAATCTGTACACATTTCTCAATACGGTCATCACAGACACTAGTGTCGAGTCCTTTTTAATTTACTTTCATAGCGGGTAGGGGGCAGAATAAAGGTTTCAGAGAAGGTTTCTCGAATTAGCCGGGACCGAAGTGGTTCGCGCTTTCTTTCCCCTGGTGTAGCGGTGCACTAACATCGCACAGCACACGGGCACCTTAGCGTTTCGCCTCCATAAAAACGCAGCCGCCGCGGTCGGGTTCGAACGCGGGAACTCCGGTTAGGGCGCTCGGCTACTGATCCGGAGTTCCCGGGGTCGAACCCGACCGCGGCGGCTGCGTTTGTATGGAAGCAAAACGCTAATGTGCCCGTGTGCTGTGCGATGTCAGTGCACGTTAAAGATCCCCAGGTGGTCTAAATTATTCCGGAGCCCTCCACTACGGCACCTCTTTCTTCCTTTCTTCTTTCACTCCCTCCTTTATCCCTTCCCTTACGGCGCGGTTCGGGTGTCCGCCGATATGTGAGGCAGATACTGCGCCATTTCCTTTCCCCAAAAACCAATTATTATTATTATTATTATTCGTGTAGCGATAGAACACTGCTCTGGCGTGGCGCGGCGTATAGGCGTATGTGGACGCATTAGCTTATGACCCTACAGCGCTAAATGAGGTAGCCCTGTTGTGAAAATGTCGGTTTTGGACAATTTTTCAATTTGTTTCGGCGAACACGGCATTAAACGTGCCAATTTCGCTGATCTTTGCCTGAAACCTGTTTCACTTTGCAAACCGAGCCTCGAACAGAAACCGAAATGAAAACCGAAATTCTAGAGCACCTAATTCGTATTTGGCCTAACCACGCTAAATCGTCCGTATTTTTTTTAATTTCTGATTTCGTAAGCCGACCCTGCGACGTTAGAAGTGTACGGACGCACAAAAAGCAAGACCGCAGGACGCCTTGCCATTGGCCGCTACCAATGAAATGTGCTCCGTCGATGTTTTTTCATTTACATCGGTAGTTATCATTGCATAATTTTATGACGCATGCATCCCGTGTTTCGAATTCAGCCCGAGACCCCGATCGATTTGGCCCACATGAAAAGTGATTTATTGTCTACAGTCACCCTAAAGGGGAGCTCATCATCTTATATGACGCCATAGATTAGCTCTACTATATTCTAGGCACTATAGCGCTGCGATGGCTAGGTTTAGTTTCGTGGGAGTTTAACGTCACAATGCGACTAAGGCTACGAGGGACGCCGTAGTGAAGGGTTCCGGAAATTTCGTTCACCTGGGGTTCTTTAACGTGCACTGACATCGCACAGTAGATGGGGCTCCATAATTTCGCCTTCATCGAAATTCGACCGCTGTGGCCTGGATCTAACCCGCGTCTTTCGGGTCAGCAGCCGAGCGCCCTAACGACTTAGCCACCGCGGCGGCTGCTACGATGACTCTCAAGACATGTTATCCAACAAAGAATTGAGATCCGGACGAAAATATGTTGGCTTATCCTGTAATTTCGAACAGCATGCTTGAGCGACAGTTCGGCCACGAGCTTGGTGAGCGTATGAACAGCCAAGTATTCAGCATTAACTTTTAATGCCACGTGACGTCATCGATAACGTCTTCTGATGACTGTCACACCATGCGTATCGAGCGGAGCATACGGAACACATCAATTGTCATTCCCCACGAGAAGTTATCCGAAATGTGTTAACACTGCGATTTCAGTCATGTTACGTGTCTTGGTTGGCGTCTTAATCTCGCAACTCCTACAACATGTCTACCCAAATGAGTATCTTACCCGGTCAATTCAGTGCCCAACACAACAGTGCTCAAAACATGCAGAGTCGTCCTGTAATTTCAGTCGCGACAAGCTACGTCTTCAGTGACGTAATCGTATGACTTCTGCATCTTGTGTGTTATGCCCTTCAGATCGTCAAGTTGATAACAAATACGAATAGATTTAAATTGTGTTTAATCATCCTCTAGTTTCGCTCAATTCACGTGACATAAGCGCTGTATTACTAATCACGCATCTTTTGACATCCTGCACTTGTACATTATGATGCATTACTACTCCCAAATACTTAATTCAGAACTGATTAGCCTTCTACCGAGCACGAAGCAACCCAACATATGCTATGCAACTCAAGTGATATGACGTCATCAGAGACTTGCTGGTATCGTCTCACCACCACTACATAACGAATTCTGAACTGGTCGCTTTGATATCTAACATACAGGAACTCATGATACGTCGTCAAATATCGCAATAGCACGATGTCGGCGTTAATACTGTAATCTGCCAGCGCGAAAGACTGAGACTGAGTAAAGGAAGAAGGAAAGCGCTGAATAAACTAACTTTTATTAGCTGCTGATTTTCATTTCTGTTTAGGTTTGGTACGGGATGGTACAGATGGCTTGCATGTGACGTCGCGGACTTCATCATGTCTGTCTGTTGTTGCCAGGAAGAAAGAAAAGGAAAGTGCAGAGGCCTGCTCACTGGCTCAAGCCGAGCCACAATCGCTACCACGTGCAGATAGTAGGAGAGTTGAAAGATGGGATAGAAAGACAGGATAGAAAAGACGCGCTAAAGACAAGGCCGATCCCGGAGGTAGTGCAATACCGGGCCAACCGGTGGCGAAAGTGAAGCAAGCTTCAAACTCTCCGCCACATTTCCAAAAATAAGTCCAATTGGACCCGTTACAGATATTCTACGGGGTCCGGACATTCGCTGATAGTGGACCATGCGTTGTTTCTACAGCGCACATCCGAGAAGGCGAGGATAAGCGGATATTATTATAACCTCGGTCCTGACCCACCGACATGGCGGCCACTCTGGCGTTGGTGCAAGCCATCCCCATCCGTAGCTGTCTTTCTTCGCCTAGGAAGAGCGCGAATTCTGTTTATTAGCCATTTGCTGAACCTGAACCTAAGCGTGGCACAGTCCCGTTCAGCGATCAGCTGCAGTACGGCTATCTCTGGTGGAGTGACGGCGATGTCAACGCCTTCACACGCAAGGTGAATGCACTTAAGATGCTTTCGCTGGCTTAGATGAGCCTTGTACCGAGGTTCGTCGCATGCCGAAAAGCGAGCTACTGAGTTGGTGTGCAGCTAACGCGAGCAGGACCTCAACGATGGCGCGATACCTGTGCTAGTTGTCCGTCGGGTGGCTGGAGCCGGTGGAAGGAGAGCCAGAGGCGTCGCGCCCGGTCGTGGATGGCGCCCGAGCACCAGGCCGTGTCCGCCATGAGGCCCACCTTGAGGATGGCGAGCCACACGAGGGGTCCTCCTGCATCGTGTGCACCGTCGCCCGCCGCGGCGACGGGTGACGTCGCCGCCTTGCAGCCCTCGTTGTGGTGGCTCTGCGTGGCGGCGGCGACGAGATCCGGTGATCGCGCTTCAGCCGTCGTCTCGGCCGTCGTCTTCGTCGGTGCTGGCGGCGACGGCCGCACGGCTGCTGTGTGGTGGTGACGGCTTGCCCCGTCTTCGAGCTGCGGCCCTCCACTCATGGGGAGCCTACAGTCGTCGAGAGCGGGCCGTTTGGGCACACGGGCTGAAGCCACGAGCAGCTGCTGGCCGCTGCCGGCTGGCCTGGAGCGTGCTCATTGAGCCACTGGGGGGCGCGCTCTGTCTCAAGACCACGGCCGTTGCAGGCACGCCAGATTTGGCTGGTTTGAAAAGAATCAATAATAATAATCAGTAATGCTTGCTGAAAATGAAACGAATAATGAGGTAAGTTTCAACGTCGGGTATCTGCCATTGGTTGTTAGGATAGCAACAAGTACAACAACGTCGGGGTTCGCCGGCATAATGGCTGCCGAGTCCTTAGGTTCTTAAAAAGCCACGACGAGACAAGACTGATGTACAATGCAGTGGTTGCGCGCCCCTAGTGGAGATCAGTGGCCCTTATAGTCGTTCTTATACGTGGGTCCTGCAATCTATCTCGAGTTTGCATTGTTTTGGGTTTATGTGCGTACATGAATTAAATTGCCACACAAAAGGCTTTATTACACTTCTGAATCGCTGCAGGTGGAAAACCATTTGGTGTCGCAGCTGGCCGTGTCGTGTCGCTTGCGCTCAAAAATGAAAACGAAAATTGGCGAAATGCTAAGGCGCCCGTGTGCTGTGCGATTTCAGTGCACGTTAAAGACCCCCAGTGATCGAAATTATTCCGGAGCCCTCCACTACGGCGCCTCGTCCTTCCTTTCTTCTTTCTCTTCCTCCTTTATTCCTTGCCTTACGACGCGGTTCAGGTGTCCGCCGATATCGTGAGACAGATACTGCGCCATTTCCTTTCCCCAAAAACCAATTATTAATTGTTAATTTTCTTCCATCTAAACGCGGCCGCCGCAGCCGGATTCGAAAGAGAGAACTTTTGTAGCGAGATCTACGCTACCTTACCCAGTCGAGCATTTCGCCCCGAGCCTGGGGGGCCGACAGTGCGCAGGCGCGAAACCAGAGAGGAGCAGCAATGTGCGGCGCATGACGTCAGAGTTCGCCGCCCCCGGCGCGCGCAGCCGAGCAGGCCCGACTACGCCCGCCGGCGCCGCGCGTCAATGCGCATGCGCAGCAACCGGAGAAGGGCAGCAGGTGCGCGGCGCATGACGTAAGGGCTCGGCTGCCGCCGCGGCCGCGTGTGGGGTCGTGTGGATAAACTGCCACAATGTGCGGCTGTGTGTATAAAGCTGAGGTGATACGACTCAGTATATACCAATCGCTTCGTATAGGTGATGACAAGGAGACTCCAGTCGCTGCTACGCGGTGGTATCGTCAGGAGAAGATCAATTCTTCCCGCCCAGAAGTCGTCGCCTGGCGCTTGGCTGTTCTGCAGAGAAAGAATGAACATCAGAAGGCTAAACAAGCGGCGGAGACGCCTGAGCAAAGAGAAGAACGTCTTGCCAAGCGGAGACGCCAAGAGGCGAAGCGTAATAAGCGCAGCATAGTAGCTCGCATAGTTCCTTCGCAAGGAAATCAAGATGAAGCAACGGCAACAACATCATCATCATCAACAACTGAAGAAGAGGACGCAAAGGCTCGTCGTATAACTGACCTCTGAATTTGGCCAATTATCTACCGCGTGGACCCGCTGCATCCTCGACGCCTGCAATGCACCAACTGTTGGTGATTCGGACATCGTGTTAGAGCCTCTAAGTCGGCGACCAGATGCCGGGTGTGCGGTGAAGGCCACTCTTCCGGCAGCTGCACCGCTGAACAACCAAGCTGTTGTATATGCAGTAACAGTCAAAGCGCCGATGATGCCACTTGCGAAAGTCGCTCAGAGGGGCAAAGTTTATTGGAATTAATTGAGCAGAATCGCTGCTCACGAGCAGACGCTTATGCACTCCTTAACCGAAAAAAAAATTCATACGCCAGCCTTGTATGTTCCTTCTGCCTCAATAGTGTCAACCGTCGAAAGCACTCCCTGTTGTGGCCGAGCGCATGCTCAGCAGCTTCACGCAGGCGTTGTCTGATATTGATGCAAACCAGGCTGTTTCTCAACCTCAGCCTGTAGTTCCACCAGCATCAACATCACAGCAAGCCTGTGCTCAAACTTTCGTTGCCACGTCATCACCCAAGGTGCCGTCTCACGTGCCGCCTCTCGACAGCGTCCCTGTAATTAAGTCTTTCACGCAACACTGTTTTGCACTAATGATGCAGAAATAGCTTGTCCTACGCAGAAGCGTCGTTCTGCCACCTCTCCTTCTAAGTCCTCCGTTCCACAGCTCAAGACAAAAAAGGGCCTTCTAGAGTGTCTTACAAATCAGATATGCTACAAGAGGCTGTTTCAGCCTTTATTCTCCAGTAGGCATCATGGCGGATGTAAAGGTTCTCCAATGGAATTGCCGCTCTATTGCATCTTCTCTTCCTGTTTTAAAAATTCTTCTATCTTCTCATAACCCAGATATTGGGCTCTTGCAAGAAACTTGGCTCTCCCCTGTAAAGCCACTTTCTATAAACAGGTTTCGTGCTTTCCGAGCGGACCGCATAAATGGTAGGGCCGGTGGGTTGGTGACCCTGATTTCATCAAAATTGTGTCACCGGGCATTATTAACTAAAAAAGTAATGGATTCTGATTGCGAGCTTCTAGCTATAGATTTCACTTTGCCGCACTGCGCTGCTGTCACAGTCGCAAACGTCTATTTTCCAACTGGAGTATGCAGAACAGACCACCTAGACAGCTTACTTGCAAACTCTAGCAGGGTAATCATTGCAGGGGACTTCAACTCACATCACGTCGTCCGGGGTTCCTATGCTGATTCACGTGGACATATGTTATGGGCATGGATGTCAGCAAATGATGTGCGGTGCTGCAATTCTCGGGCCTTAACCTTCATCCGCAGACACTCACGCTCAGTCCTCGATTTGTCCTTGACAGCAAGAGGAGTAGGTATAGGGGCATTGTCCACAATTGACTGCGGCACATCTAGTGACCACCTGCCAATTACTTTCACTATATTGGTGAGCCCCTTCCGAGATCATGGTTCTGCCCGAAAATTAGTTAATCTTGCAGCCTACAAATTACATTTGCGCGCCTCCGTTACATCTGATCTTTGTTCATGTAGGACCGATAGGGCTCAGCGAGATTTTTCTTCAGTTTTGAAGGCTACGGAGAGCTCCGAGTTCAGTGTGCGTTCTGCTATTTGCAATAAATCACCATCCTCATGGTGGAATGACGCGTGTGAGACAGCTTTCCGTCGTAGGAAATCAGCTTGGAGGAGCCTTTCGCATAATCAGAACCCTGCAAGTGGGATCAACTACAAATTTTTCTCGGCCTCGTTTAAACGAACTTTAGCAAAGGCAAAGGATGACTACAACCAAAATTTGAACACATATTTGTCGAACCCCCAAAATAGGAAGGCTTTGTACCGTTTTATGGAACGAAATGTGAACTCCTCAGCCATGTAGTTAACCAGCTCGGTAGTGCTCGCTCCATGTGAGGCGAAAGATGAGTTAGAGCGAATCGCACACGGGATTGCTTCACGTTTTCAGGAGCAGCGTAGAGACCCTATGTTTGCCCCCCCCCCCCCCCCCCCCCCCCCTGCTCAGACTATGTTGTGGCTGACAAATCAGAGTTAACAACTGCAGTTTCTTTAATGCAATCCTCAGCTCCGGCTTGGGATGGTGTTACGGTCGGTATGTTGAAAATCTTAGCGCAAGACTTCACTCAGGACCTCCTCGATCTGGTCAATGCATCATTGGAAACTGCATGGTTGCCGCACTCCTGGAAGGTGGGGAAAATAATATTGCTCTTAAAAGATACAAAGAAAGGCTTCCATATTGATAACATTCGGCCGATAGCTCTAACATCCAATGTGGTAAAGCTCATAGAAATAATTGTGCACAGCCGCCTATCAGCGCATGTTTCAGAAGTCAGCGCATTGAGCTCTGCCCAGATTAGCTTTCGCCGCGGATGCTCCATATGGTCTACCCATGTCGATTTAGAGAACAGAGTCCGCCTTGCTATGCGCAAGAATGAAGTATCAGCTTTAGTGACGCTTGACATTGCTAAAGCGTACGACAGGGTTGAATATTCGATCCTTCTCTCTAAATTTGCATTATTAAACCCGCCGTACTGCATTTATGCATGGATCCGCGAATTTTTTGCAGGACGGCAGTTCTTTTGCTTTGACGGTACCTTCACCTCAGACACCTATGCCCAGACCAGAGGCATGCCACAAGGTTCTGTACTTTCACCACTTCTATTGAATCTGCTGATGTGCGACATTCCAGTACACCCTGATGTTACATTGTATGTTTATGCAGATGATATAGCCTTATTTGATTCTGCAGCAGACATTCATGCCCTATATTCTCTCCAAGAATACTTCAATGCGCTCGAGGTTTGGCTGGACACAATAAATTTACTATTAAATGTGCACAAAAACAGCGTGCTATTTTTTTAAAACCAACATGCCTTTATGTATATCGCTACACTATCGCTCAGACAGCATATCTCAGGTGGAACATTTGAGGTACCTATGCGTCATTTATGATGCCAGTATGGATTGGCGGCCTCACATCAAGACTAACGTTGAGAAAGGTGAGCGTGCACTAGGTAGGCTACTACGAATAAGTAATAGAAAAGTTGGCATGCGCCACGACACGCTTGTATTTCTTTACAAATCCTATATCAGACCAATTTTGGAATTTGGCTGCATACTTTTTTTTGGCTCCCCTAAATATAAGCTTTATCCGTTGCTGCTGTTAGGAAGGCGCGCACTGCGCCTTTGCCTAGGTCTCCCTCAATCAGTTTCCACCGCAGTTCTGTACCTGGAGGCTCGTTTGCCCGACCTTAACTCCCGCTTTCACCTTTTAACTGTCGGGACTTTTTTGCGGGCATTTGAGTCGGCTCCTGGTGTGGCTACACTTATTTTCGTCTCGCACCCAGCCCTCTTTCTCACTCCTCATTGGCCAAGGTTCCGACTCCCTGAAGTTGTCTTTACTCGGAACGTTTTATCCAACATTGGTGGGGATCTCATTTTGTATCTGGAGTTCGTTGGGCAGCGTCCCCTGTGGATATTGCGTTTGATTATATTTTCCCACCTAATGTTAAGAATCTGCCTGCAAGGACATTAACTTCACTCCTCTTTCATCACCTTGCCCATTTCCCGCACCGTACAGTGATTGCTACAGATGCGTGTGGGGCCGGCCAGAAGACAGCGGTTGGTATTTTTTCAGTCTCTCTCTCGTGGAGCTTTTCGGTTAGAGTCCCGGATTACACAACCATATATATAGCACAGTTTATGGCTCTTGGGCTGGCCGCTTTGAAAATTCCCACAACTGTTTCCCAGGTGATACTCCTCTCAGATTTTCTCTCTGTTTTGTTGGCGCTGCAGTCCACACGAGACGCTTTTTTTGAGACGCTCACTAAAGTTTTTTTATTCCTGGATGGGTGAAAGACGTGCGCTTCGTTTGGATACCAGGTCATTGCGGTGTTTCACAAAATGAAGCAGAAGACTTTTTGGAAAAATCAGCTCTAAATGCACCAGTTTCCCGTAGCGTCCCTGATATTGTTGTTTTCGGTAAGACTCGATTTCAGCGTTTTCAGTTTATAACCGCCGCGTGCAACGATCCCTTACTCTCTACTGTTGACTATCAACAT
The DNA here is from genome assembly GCF_052857255.1 of Amblyomma americanum. Lineage (NCBI taxonomy): Eukaryota > Metazoa > Arthropoda > Arachnida > Ixodida > Ixodidae > Amblyomma > Amblyomma americanum. Next base: position 36,307,922 of record NC_135506.1, on the reverse strand, counting down.
CTCATGTACCCATGGAAGAATCATGCGTGTAAAACCCGGCAGTGTGAGGTAGCGATGACACTCATGCGGTGCAGGATTCCCTGTTTAAATCTACTTATGTAGAGGCGGGTTCAGTCCCACAAACCTTTGTGCGGCTTGTGGTGAAGTCGACACATTGGAGCATTTCCTACTCTCTTCCCGGAGGTTTGCACATCAGAGGAGAGCATACCTAGAAATTCCCATTAGAAAGTTAGGTCTCACTTTGTCGGTTCCCCTCCTCCTCTCTTTCGGCACGAGCGCCAGAAGTTTCGCATTGCATCAAGTCTGTAAATACCTCCACAATTACATAACAGCTACCGGCAGATTCCCTTGGTAATTGTTTCCAAAAATTCTGCATTTAAAAATTCGTTTGGAAATTTTCATATATTCAATTCTCAAGTATTATCTCCCGATGTTTTTCTTTCCTTTTTAATTACTCTGACATTTCACCCAAGGCACAATCATTAGATTGACACCAGTTTACCCTTTTCTTTGGGCTATCATCACTGAACCCTGGCCAATCCCCTGTCGTGGGTATGTGCCATGTCACAAAGGCAACAACAACAACAGACTACGCTATTAGACCAGGGGGGGAACTGCAGCTCTCGCTACGTATATCCTGGCATAGCTGAGCCAAGCCACTGCCAATTTTATTAGCCGGTTGAAGGCTGGGAGTTTGGCCAGGTGCGTCGAGTGTGGCCCCCAGGTGGGGGCGACGTCTTGAGCCCACGAGACCTGGCTACTCCGGACCATTAGCCGAGCACCCTAACCAGTGAGCTACCGCGGCGGGTCGGTAAGAGAACTCGCTGAAGCGTAATGTCTCTAAAGCATGCAATACAAACCAGCTTCTGAATACTAGTCACGTCAGCAATTTTATTTTCAAATTGGTATACTAACTTAAGCTGCCGTTGATATCAAAACCTGGCACAACCAGCTGTGTGCGTAATTATTTAGCTCATTGGTGCTATGTGTCTTCTTTTTCTTTATTCAATACTGCAAAGCTTGTACAGGTCCAAGCAGGGTGGGTTAAATGGCAACAAAACTATAATAACAAAGTTAATAAACATCAAAGTGTGGCGAAAGGAAATAAAGAATCATTCCAGTCGGTTACAGTGCGAGGAAAAAATGAAAACTGGAATAAATCTGTTCGCGCAAATATGGCATCAGAGCAATAATAATAATAATAATAATAATAATAATAATAATAATAATAATAATAATAATAATAATAATAATAATAATAATAATAATAATAATAATAATAATGGCACCAGCTTTGCAGAGAACCATTGTTCTTCAGAGCGCTCTGTAGCGTGACATACAAATGCTTCATTAAGAGGTCGGATCTGCCCCTGGTGACCTATGGGTTCCTGTGCTGGTATGATGCTGCTGAGTGCCGTATGACTTCTGGTGGAGCTTAACGCTATAATGTGCATTGACGTTGCAAAACACGCGGGCAGCATTTGCGCTCCGCCTCCACTTATTAGTGGTTTGTGAGGGTTTAACGTCCCAAAGGGACTCATGCTATGGTGGACGCCGTAGTGAAGGGTTCCGGAAATTTCGACCAACAGGGGTTCTTTAATGTGCACTGACATCGCACAGTACACGGACCTCTAGAATTTTGCCTCCATCGAAATGCGGCCGCAGCGGTTGGGATCGAACCCGCGTCTTTCGGGTCAGCAGCCGTACTCCGGCTCAGTAGCCGAGTGTCCTAACCACTGCGGCTGGTTCGAATTACTCGATATCTTACGCGATACCTTTTTGAAGCGAAAGCTTCACTGCGCTAGGTAAAACCGATTTTGCCGTGGGTTGCCGGTTGACCTTCAAGTGAGCCAAAGGTCAAGTGTGGCTATAGGCCTTACCAGATGTGGTCCACCATGGTGTCGCACCACTTGACCTTTGACCTTTCGATTCGCCTGTAGAGGGCGGTAGAATAGGCCGCAGCGTTCATTGGATGACCAATCTCTAGTGATGAACCATTAATTTAACTGCCACCTATCAGGGTGGCAGGGTGCCCGCGCTGGCTGTCCAGTGTGCGGAACGTACTCAATGTTACAGACTCCAAGCCGCGTCTACTTGCCCGATACACCAAAGCTTTGGCTCTCTAACCACGTTCAGCATAAGTTAAACCACAACACCGCCGCGGTGGCTGAGTGGTTATGGCACTCGGCTGCCGGCCCGAAAGACGCGGGTTCGATCCCGGCCGCGGCGGTCGAATTTCGATGGAGACAAAATTCTAGAGGCCCGTGTACTGTGCGATGTCAGTGCACGTTAAAGAACCCCAGGTGGTCGAAATTTCCGGAGACCTTCACTACGGCGCCCCTCATAGCCTGAGTCGCTTTGGGATGTTAAACACCCACAAATCAAATCAGTTAAACCGCAGGCAAATTTTATGCGGGTATCCAAAATTATACATACCTGTATATTGTAGGAAATGGCGCAGTACCTGTCTCAGTTATCGCCTGACACGTGAACCACGCCGTAAGGGAAGGGATAAAGGAGGGAATTAGAGAACAAAGGGAGGAAGAGGTGCCATAGTGGAGGACTCTGGAATAATTTCGACCACCTGGGGATCTTTAGCATGCACTTGTAAAAACATCCGCTAAAGTCGTAAATGCGCCACCATCCGCTATGAACCTAACTGAAGGAGGAATCGGCGCTAGCGTCTGTAATAAAGAGCAAGATCTAACCACAGGAAGGTTCTGAAGGGAAAAAAGATCACTCTCACCATCCCTTTTGAATTTCTTACCCACACGGCCGTTGTAACCTTCCGTATCCTTTGCCTGCTTCGTGAACTCCGTCACTCGCGTTTTCTCGGGCGCTGCCGCCTGCTTTGCGGCGCCGGCCACAGACACTTTGGTGTATAGTGTTCCTTCATGTGTTAGCGATGTCGCTGCTGTGGTGTTTGGTTTTCTGCTCCTGACCTTCGAAATTGGGAAGAGTGCAGGGAGACCGGGATGGATACGACGAAAACCGCTACCTGCGCTCGCGGTAGCCGTTCATGAACTATGATTTAGTCTCTGCTGTTGACGGAGAAGTTATCATGTTTGGCCCGCAGAAGAGTCGGCACATCGTGGGAACCGATTATGCGACTGTATGTTAACTGAGCTATATTGGTGTCGCATATATTAGCAAGGACAGTGAAGTTCATTGCGTGATCGTAGTTTGCTTTCACGTGTTTACATAAATAATAAACAACTTTTTTTTTCAATTATTTACGATTTTAAGGTTCATTGTGCAAGCATTTAATTGCGTGCGCTGACTTTGCAAGCAATGATACTTCTTTATTGCGCGGACAGTGTGCATGGAACATGGAATAATCGCACAGGTATTGCGTGAATGATGCACGAAATTATGTGTTGAATCTGTCAGCTGCGCCATTTAAGATAAGCAATACCCCTGCTGCGTCGACACAGGTTGTCTGTATTGTACGGAATGCCGTAACACAGGCATATAGTGCATTCTGAGAAATATCTCTTTGCCTGAAAGTAGCGCGTAGGATATATGTGTCAATAAAAAAGAGGAAAATATGTTCTATGTTCTCCGTACTTTGGTCCAATGCTGCGGTTACCGTTGTTGACCAGGAGCGCAACCAACTTTAACATGCCCCAATAGCACAGAAATGGTGTAAGAAAACCCAATTAAAGCGCTTCCCGCAGCCGCGCGCAGAGCAGGCAGACTACATATCCCCCCACCTCCGTTAGCGTTCCCGATTTTGGACTTTAGATTTTGGATTTTGGGCGGTTTTGGAGAAAGTGCCATGCGATCACCCCCCCCCCCCCTCCTCCCCCGTGCGTGTTTGAGTCGTCCGTTGTTATAGAGATAATTCCTGCACCATTCGCTATGAACGTAACTGATGGAGGAATTGGCGCTGCCGTATGTAATTCGTGGCCGCTGGGAGGTAGAGGAAGTTTAACCCCCCCCCCGGTAAAAGTATGCTTTACACTTTGTGTAGTTCACGGCAATGCGAGGTGTCTATGACCCTTTTGCGGTGCAGAATTCCGCGACTAAATCTCTATGTGTTTTGATCGAGGTTCCTTCTGTCGAACCTTTGTGCAGCATGTGGTGAAATCGATACACTTGATCACTTTCTCCTCTCCCGTCGACGATTTGCTTAATTACTTATTGATTTTTGGGGAAAGGAAATGGCGCAGTATCTGTCTCATATATCGTTGGACACCTGAACCGTGCCGTAAGGGAAGGGATAAGAGAGGGAGTGAAAGAAAGGAAGAATTAGGTGCCGTAGTGGAGGGCTCCGGAATAATTTCGACCACCTGGGGATCTTTAACGTGCACTGACATCGCACAGCACACGGGCGCCTTAGCGTTTTTCCTCCATAAAAACGCAGCCGCCGCGGTCGGGTTCGAGCCCGGGAACTCCGGATCAGTAGTCGAGCGCCCTAACCACTGAGCCACCGCGGCGGGGTGATTTGCTTCTCTGCGAAAAGCTTATCTGCAGATTACCCTTGCTCGCTTAGGGCTTCCTCTTTCTATTCCGGCTCTTCTCTCTTTTGGGGGGCAAGCACCAGGGGATATGTCCTTACACCAGTCTATATAATTGGGTTTTTTTTGTGGAAAGGAAATGGCGCAGTATCTGTCTCATATATCGTTGGACACCTGAACCGCGCCGTAAGGGAAGGGATAAGAGAGGGAGTGAAAGAAAGGAAGAATTAGGTGCCGTAGTGGAGGGCTCCGGAATAATTTCGACCACCTGGGGATCTTTAACGTGCACTGACATCGCACAGCACACGGGCGCTTTAGCGTTTTTCCTCCATAAAAACGCAGCCGCCGCGGTCGGGTTCGAACCCGGGAACTCTGGATCAGTAGTCGAGCGCCCTAACCACTGAGCCACCGCGGCGGGTCCTTACACCAGTCTACGATTATCTGCTTAATTTCATCACTGCGTCTTGGAGACTTTTTGTTAATTATAATTCCCCATTTTTTTACAAGCACAAGGTTCAGCCTCCTCGACTACCTTAAATGAGTCATTGTTGCACAATTGCTTGTACAGGGCATTCTGTCCAATCCCCCACTGTGGGTATGTGCCGATCCAACAGAGGACAACAACTTTCCACTGTGGGTTCCGTCTCCAGTTCGATTTAAGACTGCCTCGTTATATTTCATTAAGTGCAGGCACTCCTTCACCCGCCGGGGTGGCTCAGTGGTTAGGACGCTTGGCTACTGATCCGGAGTTCCCGGGCTCGAACTCGACCACGGCGGCCGCATTTTTATGGAGGCAAAACGCTAAGGCGCCTGCGTGCTGTGCGATATCAGTGCACGCTAAAGATGCCCAGGTTGTCGAAATTATTCCGGAGCCCTCCACTACGCACCTTTTCCTTCATTTGTTCTTTCACTCCGTCCTTTATCCCTTCCTTTACGGCGCGGTTCAGGTGTCCGCCGATATATGAGACAGATACTGCGCCATTTCCTTTCCCCAAAAACCAATTTATATTATTGCTATTACAGGCACTCCGTTATGAAGGACAACCTATGTGCACAAAGCACAAAATTTTTCAGTTATTTCTTTAATAAAAATGAAAATTACTTAAAAGTAATTGTTCGGCTATAGGAAGGCTAGTAAGAGAACAGAAAACGGTGATTATTACACATAATGATGGAATAATTATTAATTGAATGCTCACACTTGCCCCTTTATGATGAAGGGAGCTGTACACTCCCTCTTACTAATGCATTCATAATGCCGGGCTAAACATTTGCTTGTGCGTCGGACGTAACGCTTAAAATGAGCAGAGAATTTCATCTCCCAGGCTCGGCGTGCGCCCAGAACAAGGATCGAAGCAAACATTGCGCTGTGAAACAGTGGCAGCAGTCTGCCTTCTTTGAGCCCGGTCGGCTTTCTGCGCTGCCTGCTGTTCCTTTTATTGAAACTCGAACATAACACACGCACAAACATTTGGCCCTTTACATCGTTGTGAAAATTAAAAAAACAATAAACAATGGGCTGCCCGTTGGCGAGCACTACGACGCTTAAATGGCAGTATCGCTGAGGAACGTTGACGAGAATAAAAGGGACGATATGTGGTGAATGGGCGCAGCAACCTAAATTGGACGACTTCTTCTGAAAGCATGCAAGACTGCAAGTCTGCTTGGCTTCTGCATCCTGCAGTCAGATGTCAGGTGGTGGTACTTGCATCCTTGGTGCTTCGTCGCTGCTTCCATAATGTCCAGCGCTATTCGGATTCCAGGTCTCCTTGAAGACTTGCACAGAATGAAACGTACCTGACCCCTTTGACACCACAATGCAAATTATTCTCTCGCTTTCGTCAAGGTGACCTGTCCGCGCACAGTCTTAATGCTCAAAACACTGCTATATAGCTGGTTGCTCAAGCGAGAATGTTAATTTTCGGCAGGAATCCTGAAGCACTTGGTGTCACTTATGTGGTTCTGCATTGTAGCTTTGACCGCCTAACGCTCGATTTTTCTTAGTCTGCAACAAGTTTCCGCATTGCATATTGCGCGGCAAGGGAGCCTTGACGATTAAGGATGTGTGTCGAAGGAGTCTCAACATTTCTGTCAAGGGTTTTGCATCTCGTTTCTGAAGCATTAACTGAAGTCATCTCAGGTGCCAACGAATCGTATCGTTATGACGGCTGGGGACTGTGCGACCTTCAGGCGTGTTCGTGTTTTCCTGTCTATCCGTGTTGTAGACAGATTCCAGTAGCAACGCAGCAAGCTGAAAACTCGCTGTGCCTTGATGTTTAAAGGAAGTCGCTAGCTGTTGCTAAGTTTCCAAGAGTTAGCTTCGCGCATAACACCTTGCATAGCATTGCCACCGGAATGTACCTTTGCTACTAAAAAGAAATATTATAGTAACGTAGACTTTTGCTTACTGCAGCTGCCAGTGTCGATTCCGGCAAAGTACATAGCTGGCAAACTCAACAGACAACGTCAGCCGAACCTGTAAAAGGGGAGTGTTCTTTAGTGAGCTTTTTCACTCGCTCCTCTTAACTCCTTCAGGTCAGATGTAATAGCTTCCAATCGCTTTTCTTGCACGTGTTCACGTAGTAATCATAACCTAGTCCAAAAACAGTTGGCGCTAACTCTGTTGCTGGCGAATTCGCAACACCTGCGGTAATATCGCAGTTCATACAAAGATGCATCAAGCTCCACAGGTGCTAAGCCGCGCACCTTACCGCTTGTTTCGGGCAACGAGGCATTTAGTTTGCACCGCCGTCGTGGATTGATGCGCGTAATATTAATTAAACAGTTCCACCCGTCTATCACATGGGGCTTGGAGTGCGCTTATGCCACAAGAAAAGTGCGCGGACCGCTATCTTCTCTAGGCGTCTGTGGAGTCGGACTTCCTTTTCCTGCAGCATTATGACGGCTGTTCCGCCTTTGTGGTCGTCTTCTTGCTGCAAGTCTCTTCAGTAGGAGGGAAGTGGGCTCCTCAATCATTAATACCTGCTCAACGGTGAGCTAAACTGAAGGAAGAAAGGAATTTCTTCAAACATCCAACGCGATAAGCGGGACGATAAGGAGAGATAAGCTCAACCACTCGCGCAGCAAAGTGCGAAGTTTTCTCGACTGTCGCCACGGTGATGTCAGTCTTTTCGTGTCTTCCATCGATGCAGAGTGCACAACAGCGCACTGTTTCTCACACACAGGTGGCGCACACACGCACACACACAAACGAACGCGCACATCGTCCCCTCAAGATGGCGCCGTCACGTGGTCCCGCGCGCATCTTAAAGCTGTCCGGGCCGGGGAGGGCTGCCCTCGAGTCACAGGAAGTGACGTCACGAGCACGCGCGCACCGAGAGGTCCCGGGGAAGGGCACGTGGCCGAGGCGTAGCAGCAGCGGCGGCAGCGGGCGGTATGGCACCAGCGGCGCGGTCGTCAGGTGAGGTGGCGGACGGGCCGTCCAGCGGCGGCAGCCGCCAAGCCCGGCCCGGCTACGTGGTGGCGCCTGGCGGAACCTCGATCCAGGCGTCCATGTTGAGGCCCCGAAGGGTGGAGCAGGGCACCTCTGGGTTGCTGCACGAAACACGCCCGCAAACAACTCACAAAAGCGGTCATGCCCGGATGCATGATTTCGCTCTCTAGCATCTCAACTTTCGGTTAAGCAGCGCCGCGTAGTGGCAAATACGAGAAAGTGTATGAGAATGGGTAGGAACGCAACCGGAAACGCTCGTTCCCGTCGGCTATTGCGGAGCAGTGGACAAGTGCTGCGCTTTTCAACATGGTTGTTCGAATCCGCTTGCGAGTGCTCAAACACCTATTTTTACCGCGCTCCTGAGGCCTACTTCACAGCTGTAAGATCGGGTGCAAAAAGGGTGCACACCGCGTGAGCTTAGGCTTAAGTGCATCAGGGTGGCAAGTAACTAGGATGGCAAGAAACTAGGAAGCCTATATGCCTCCACACAAGAACGGTCAAGCCTTCGGCTGTCTTGTTGTCAAAAGCAGCCATAGTATGGCGGTACCATGCAGTTTAGACGTTGCTCGCTTGGTAACACAGCCTTCGCTCCCAAAACTTCACGCAAGAAAACAGACAGCAGCGTACAGCGCTTCCGTAGGTTGGTTCGTGTTGAGCTTCTGGGATGCCTTTGCGAAGCTAGGTCCTCACATAACACCGTATTCCGTGACGCTAAAGGAATGGTTGCTGCTAAACCAAAAACAAACATCGCTTATCAGTCCTTGTGTCCGGATCCAATAGATCAGCGCATTGTTCCGCCATTCCCATCGCATATACAGTGACTGATTCTCAGCACAACTTTTTTTTTTGTCAAGTTGGCTTTGCCTCATAAAGATCTTTTGTGCAGTGAAGCCATCTTTTTATTTTCATTAACGTGTCATTATTTTGCTTGCTGTCTATTCACAAATGTTAAGAGACCAGAAGCAGGCGGAGTAGGTGAGAGAAGTAACATGGTCCTTAACCGCTGGTCCTTAAGGGTAACTGAGTGGATTCCAAGGGAAGGCAAGCGTAGCACGGGGCGGCAGAAAGGTAGGTGGGCTGATGACATTGAAAAGTTTGCGGGGATACGGTGGCCGCAGCTGGCAAAGGACAGCGTTAATTGAAGAGACATGAGAGAGGCCTTTACCCTGCAGTGGGCGTAGGCAGGCTGATGACGATTCACAGATGACTTCATTAAATCCACTCTCTGTTATCGTACAAAATGTATTACTTAAAGAAATAATTTAGATAATTGATGAAAAAAGCACAAAAGATAAGCACGAAGATAAATACTGAATATGTTATCACCATAATGGGCAACGCACCTTTCGGACACCGTCCTGAGGACTTCCCGCTGCGTCATCTCGTGACCTATACTGTTGTCGCAGATTATCTTGGACAGCGTGGTCCTTCGCAGTTCAGTCAGCTGGGCTGCAAAAACAAGAAACGTTTACTACGTATCCACTCAGCGAAGTGGAACTACCACGTGCAGTACATAGCAGCTAAAGAAATTGGCTCAGACAGAATTCTCCAAACAGCATAATATCGTTGTCGCTCTCCGGGTGTTCACTTTCACATATGTACAACAGGTGAAAACAGCGCACAAAATAACCAAACCAAACTTGTGAACACCGTACTGCGCTCAACTCGAGGGCACCTGTGCAACTGTGCGCCTCGAGGAGAGAGGGGAGGGTGCTGCCTTCATTGTTTAGATGTTTGCTGCGAGGCTGATTTTCCAGTAGCCTGAAGTTCCCCCACAGAAGCAAGCATCATTCGTGTGATGTCTTGTATTGGACAACGTTAGATCTTCCATGGTTTGTTGGGTCATTTATGGCAGATTTTGCTCGTTTACAGGAAATACATTTATGTACTCGACACTGGTGTCCAGATTATTTCCACCTAATAAATATTATTTTCATGCGAAAGGTTTAGAAGCCCTTGGGCCCGAAATGCATCGTCGGTCATAACTTTCCGCCGTTGGCTGGAGGGAACTGACGACACCATACGGGAAGGGACGCCACTTCCGGCAATGGCATAAACAGCTGCTGATGCTATCTCATTGCCAAAATAGAAAGGAATTAGACCTGTCCCTCAGAATCACTGGGCTCCTGCGCAACGAGTTGATTTTGAAGATTATCTTCTAGCTTTTGTAGAACGTTTATTATTTGCTGCGTTTGTGGCACGCGCTTGTCAATCTCATTCAAACTAAAAGCTGGTAAAATTGTATATTAAGGCGATAGCCTTTAATGGCTCATACTGGCGTCCGTCCGTTACATTTTAGGTCACGTGACCTTAAGATTACGTGACCTTTGATGTCACGTGACCTAGGTCCACGTGATATCTCTGCCACGCTCGCGCCAGCTGCTCTCCTCCTCTGTCGTGAAATGAATTCATGCGCGGCAAATTCAAATCAGTGCAATGAGTCGCAAACGGCTTTCGCCTTCCCGCAGTTAAGAGATATCTGAGCGCCTCCAACGAATTTTATTATACAGATGTTTCACCTACAGCTTGTTTCGCTCTCTACTGCTTCACTTCTATTTTGAAAAGTTCTCTTCCTGCAATGATCCCGCTTGCAATTGGCAGTGTCCATCAATAACTAAACAAAGGAGTTCCCGTCTATAAGAGAATGCGCTCAGCTGCAGAGAGTAAGGCTTTACTGAACTTACCCGGCGTGAAGCTGCCGGCCTGCCCGCCGTGCTCGAAGTAGAAGCGGTCGCCGTACTTGAGCCGCCAGAACTGGATGCCCAGGATGCAGCCGAACGTGGGGCCCACCACGCCGCCGGGCAGCGAGTACTCGGACACGCCCCCCGTGAAGAGGTCGATGTCGTTCACGTGCCTGCGCGCCGGACATGCAGGTTTAGTGAGTCGTATTCGTCGAAGGCGTGGTGAGAGCGGATAGAGCTAGAAACTGACCCGTAAGGTAAGATACGCAAGCGTGGAAAGTTAAACGTACTGAACCCACATTTTAGGAGAACTTCTTGTTGGGCTAGTTGGTGCATTGCTTTTGAAGAACCTAGTTGCGCATTCAAAAGAGACAAACCCACAGCGCCGCTTGATCAAAATGCGCAGTGCGCTGTATCAAATATGTCGCATACGCGCGGTAAGCAGCTCACGGACAACAGGATAGCAACAGATCTGTTTGTCCAGAAAGCGTAAACGAGGGGCTGTAATGTGTATGGATACTTTTAAGGGCATCCCTAGGCTTTATATAGCTTTCTAAGATGCGTTAAGTGGCTCTCTCCAGATTCTGAATATACGCCTCATTAAAATCGATATCAACGCTAAATGTTTCCACCCTAGCCCAGTGCGTGCCACTCGGGGCCTCTCGAGAAGTGTAATAAATTTAGTAAGATGCTGTTGCAGCAAGCGGCGCACGGCATATCCGTAGGCTCAACTGGTTTTACATGAAACAATGCTAACTCATTACAGTAGTAACTTATTTATTCGATTATACACGCACCGCCTCTGTCTCAAAAACGTTGACCGAACCCACGAGTATTGGCCTGTAACCCTTCTGCTGTCTTGTTGCCTGCTTGACTGTGAGACCACCATATGACAATACCTTGATCATAGAACGTCGGCCCGCAGTCATAACCAAACTGTGCCAACGGACCAAGTCCCCCATAAACCGTAAGCCTTTTATTGCTAGGTCGTCGCTGACTTTTTCTCCATTCAAAAGCTGTAGGCAGGCGCTTACCTTGCCGAGGTCCTAACAAATGTGTGTCGAAATAAATGCTCCTTGTCTTTAGCCTCTCTTGCTCTCCTAAAATATTCTGTAAACTGGTGTATTGTTATTATTCAATCGAATAAGCGCAGTGAGACCTCACGCTACTTTTAAGAGCAGAACAGGGGGAGAAATGACATTTTACGCCAAACCCGGTATCGCGCTAGTTTTCCTTCAGGCATGTCCGTAGCATATTCGCGATCACAAATGCGTGATGTGACAATTATGCCGTTTATTGAGAAAGCTATGTCCATCGCTGATAAACCGTCTGTCTGGGACCATTACTGATCGTCGTTAATAGGAGACATTAATAATTGCATTCCTGATATCCCGTAACCTCATACGACTGTGCACCGAGCACACTCCTTGTACAAAGTTTGTCCGCCGCCACTCTCCAATATAATTAAAGTTATGAACACCATTAACTGGTTACATTTTGTTCTTTTGTATTCCCCCAATGCACACTGCATCGAGAAACCACATTTGAGTGAAGTAGTCGCTCGCTAGTTCTCCCCATGGCTCAACATACAGGCAGGAGAGTTCACGGGGCTGGCTTCACCACTCACGCGTAGAGCCTCTGCAGCCGCTCCCTGACCGGCCTGGGCATGGCGCTGTCCAGGTGCTCGAACTTGGTGACCCGCAGCCCGAAGCACCCCTTGAGGTAGTCGGTGTAGCCACGGACGCCGTGGTCCCGGCCGCGCTGGATGTTCAGCGAGATGAGGTCCAGGCCGAACGACTCGTTGTTCAGCCGGTACAGGTGGTTGGTCACGTCGTCGGTGATGAAGTTGTCGAAGCGCTGGGAGCTCTGCCGCGCCAGGCCCCGGATAACGCGCTCCATCAGGCCGTCGCGGAACTCGAACGGCCGGAAGAAGTGCTCCTGCAAGCCGAGGGGGCCGCGGAAGGAAATAATTTCAGAAATAGCAAGGATTCATACTGTCCTTGTGATTGAAGAGCACGGGCATGCTCATGTGCCCAAGAATGGAAACGCGGAAATGGTCTGCGACGCCTGTGCTTTTGGAAATGAAATTATTGTTGAACAATGAGCCGAAGTATTTAATTTAAAAGGGACAAATGCTTTACGTTCGCTTGTTTTCAGAAGGTGCAGTTATGTGCCAACGCGGAGAGTACTGTCGCCTAGAAAATTGCCGGTGTTCAAGCTAAATTTAACTGCTGGTTTGGTTAAACAGCGGCGTAAAACAGTCACAATTTAAGTAGGGGAAGGGTCCTCCCAGTACAGTGGTTCGTGCGTCACATGTGTAAGGAAAACGGGACCTGTCGTTATTCCCGGGCATCTCGTAGACGAAAGACTGCATACTTTCCCCTTTTTTCACAAAGCAGGATTTGGCTGCGAAGAATAACCCAATGGTGACGCTTAGGAGAATGAATTGAATCTGGCCTACAACGTCACAGGTAAAACAATAAGCAAAGAGTTGATGCTGGTTTCGTAATTTGGTGTGTCAGGCAGCACCGCTACCTTCCACTAGTTTTTCAAAGCCCGAAGGATGGCCTTCTGACACCTCTTACCAGCGTTGTAAAAGCTTCCAAATGTCTTCGATATGCCGGAAATTCATTACTATATTTCGATCAGTCAACGGCGATTCCTTTTACTACGGAGCAAGTCCCTTCTGTAGCCGTCACTGCTTCAAAATGAAAAGGAACATTACGCTGTTTAATCGCAAACCGTACAAATTATCCTTGCAAATTGGTAGTCAATTGGGCGCTTCAGAGAAGCATGAAATCGCAGCTATGAATTTAGAGTAAACTGTTGCAGCCAAAGAAGTAATAGCCGAAAGTAGCGATTATAACGGACAGCCGTGCCTTCCAGCTTCCTCAATTTAGTCACAGGATGCGGCCGCATTTTAAGGCGGACCTTCGCAACTCGCCTCCGTTAGGGACGCCCCGCTCACCTGGAGGGCGATGCGCGCCACGCGTCCCCTGGAGTCGATCTGCATGAAGTCCCCGTTGAGGATGGTGTGGCCGAAGCGGTACGCGGCGCCCGCGAACTCGTTCAGCATGGACGGGTCGATCTGGCGGTTGTACGTGGTGTACCCGTAGGGCAGCACCTCGAGGCCGAACTCGCGGTGGAACGCCTTGCCCACGACCAGCGGCAGGAACTCGCTGTAGGTGATCATCTGCAGCTGCCCGATGACGATGCGCCGGGCCTCCTGGTAGATGCGCTCGTCGTCCCAGTGTGGGTTGATGCGCGCCAGCCGCATGGCTAGCAGGTTGTGCTGGCGCAGCCACAGCGTGTGCATGGCCGTCAGCCCGGGCTGCTCGTTGACCCGCTCGTCTCCGGCGCGGAAGCACAGGTCGCCCAGCTCGGGCCGGCTGCACTTGTCCTCGGTCGGGTGGAAGCTGGCCGGGAGGATCATGTCCCCGCGACGGCCCACGTCGAACTTGAGGCGCCCTGCGAGTTGGGAGAGGAGGTTGACGGCTGTCGTTGCAGCGCGCATTTCACACTGTGTCAAGCAATGACGGTGTGGTATGGTATGGTATCGTATGGCTTGGTATGACAGGATGTGGTATACTATGGTGTATGGTATATTATGGTACGGTATGCTGTGGTACGGTATGGCATGGTACGGTATGGCACGGTACGGTATAGTACAGCTTGGTATGGTAGGATGTGGTGCAGTACGGTATGATACAGCTTGGTATCGCAGGATGTGGTATACTACGGTATGGAAGAATACCATGTCACGCTTTACGTGGCTGTCTTATGCCCCCAAACTGCACGTGGGTGAGGGCTCTGGACTAATTTCGACCACCTTACATCGCTTAGCACACGGACACCTTTTTACATAGAGCTTTCATCGAAATGCGACCGCCGCGGCTTGGATTTGAACTCGTGACCTCGAGCACAGTAGCTGAACGCCGTAGCCACTGAGCCACTGCGGAAGGTCACAACAGTGATGGTATGCGTGAGATTGGTGGTGTTTGTAGCACAGTTATGGACGCCAGGGACGCGTCAGACGGATTTGTGATATGTGCATGGTATACTACATCTATAACACAGGAATAAACGAGTCAGGGTGCGCATATAACTTCAGTTATAATAAGTGCATGATTGCCAGTGAGGATTCGTAGTAATCCATATTAGCCATGCGCTGCGACACCACTACAGCGCCCCGAACTATCGTTTCATTGTGCCTACCTTACACAGCGACCTGGATAAAGAATGCATATCAATTTTCTACCCAATAACGCAAAAATCTGAGGCAAAACGGGCTTCTGCAGTATCCCTATTGTCCACCTCTCTTTTCGACCTCTGCATAACATTGAACGTCCACACCAGTGACAGAAAACTATTGTCAAACATTTGAAAAGCATCCGCAATTCGACCCTTACCAGTTTTAAGTACGTCTTCAAGGTACGCGTACTCTCAAGAGCACCCCCAGTGTCGTAGCTAAAATGAGGCGTGGGAGCCCTGCGGTTAAGCTCGTAAAAATTTGTAAAGTAAGGCTGTCTTCCATATCCAGCGGGCCTTTTTAAGTCAAGTATCTAGTTCTGCAAGATAAGGCTTTAAAGGTCATTCGGGGCCAGCAGACAATTTAGTTAGGGAGATGAGGTTAAGGAATTCGCTCGGATGGCATACGGCCGCCACCGCTGCAGGACAGGGCTGGTAATATGAGATATAGAGGCACTTCGTCGCAGAGATGGAGGTGGACATGGGTGATGATGACCTTTATGGTAACTACACAGCGTCAATCTTGAAAAGAGGCCCATTGCAGAGACACTCACCGTCGCCCTGCAGCGTTCGTAGCTTGAGGCTGTCGTCGAGCGAACTGCCGTACACCTGGGAGCCGTCGATGAATGACGTCAGGGAGTCCATCTGCTGCCGCGGACCTGCGCCAGAGCACATGCCGCCACTCAGTCGTCAACGTAGGTACGAGTACGAGGCAAACAATCACTTTCAGGCTGCGCTGTTAGAGCTACCCTTTTAAGCGGACCATGTACAAGAAATGATGATCTCGCAAAATCTGCTCATCCTAGGGTACGGCACCGTAAGCCAAGGGTCTCAAACACGCCTTCCGCAAGCTGCGTGTGGCTCACGGCGACATATCATGGTCACTACCCAACAATTCTGGACAAAAGCTTTTTTGAGTGGGAAACCCTTGATGAGCGCAATTTTGTATATAATATATGTAATATTTCACTATAGCAATCAATATGTCCGCACATCAGCCAACGGCACTCTTGAATTCTTGTTTCTATTGATGTTTTTGCTGTCGTCAAGAGCGTTCCCCATTGGTTTTCTATGCCAGTCATAATTGTTCAATGCGATCGATGGAAACACCTTAAAAGAAAGATTTTGGTATTTAGCAGAAGAAATGACCCTTACCTTCAGTATTTCCATAAAGGTATCTTCCAATTTTTCAATTTTCAGAACTTTTGTCTGATAACGTTCGACAAGCTGAAGATTGAAGCCTTTGTACCGTAAGCGTCGCGCTAGTTATATATATATAATCATTATTCCACCTCTCGTCATCCCACCATTCGATTCCCTGACCCGACAGCGCTGCGTTTACATGAACCGAGTAACCGGTTTTCGACTCGACAACTCGACTCAACTCGACCCTGTCGAGTTCATGTAAACACCGTTAGGGAGCGGATTGAGAAAGGGCGGCACTCACCGAGGCTGCACAGCGGGCACCTGGCCGAGCGGGGGAAGTTCATGCAGTGCTCGCCGTACTTGCCGAAGAAGTGGTCTGTCGGCGGAATGTCGAATGAGAAGCAGCGCGGAGAGTTGCGCGTCTCCGTCGAGCAGCAGTCGATCACGTCGTTGGGATCTGCGCACGTGTCGGACGATCATCGTCGCGTGTCAGTAACCTTGGGCGATCCATTGCGTTAGTTTCGGATTCAACAATAACATTAGCCGCTTGGAGTAACCACAATTATCAGCTGACGGTTTGCTACGAATCAGCCTGCGTTATGCCGTAGAAGCAGCAGGCCAGCGGCAGTTACGCGGCGACGGTCTTAGTTCGCTGGATGCTTTGGCATGTAAAAACTTTTAATCAGCAATATTTGTCAGTTTATGAAAGGTAAATCTCATTTATTCCATAAAGTGTTGACCTGATTTCAAAAACCAGTGACATGTTTTTCTGTTTGGTTTGGTTTGGTTTGGTTTATGGGGGTTTAACGTCCTAAAGCAACTCAGGCTATGAGGGACGCCTTAGTGAAGGGCTCCTGGAATTTCGACCACCTGGGGTTCTTTAACGTGCACTGACATCGCACAGCACAGAGGCCTGTAAAATTTCGCCTCCATCGAAATTCGACCGCCGCGGCCGGGATCGAACCCGCGTCTTTCGGGCCGGCAGCCGAGCGCCGCAACCACTCAGCCACCGCGGCGGCTCACATGTTTTTCTGTGAAGTATATTTTTCTGTTGTTTTCTTGTTATCATTTTTTGTGTACGCTTCATTTCCTAATTGTCTTTTCTAATGATTTTTGTGTATGTATGTTGCCTGCTGCCCTGCAACGTAGGGGCCGAGGGGCATGCCAAGCCACAATTTCTGGCTTTTCTCCCTCTACCCTCGCCAAGTATACATTGGAAATAAATTGAATCGAATTGAATTGAAAATATTTCCGTCATCTCCTTAGTGGAAGCACATTTTAGATTTTCGATAATAATCTCATTAGACATCGTGATACGAGATCCTCTAATTTGCTTCTGACAGAGCGCAAAATGCCCAACGCCGAAGCATCAGCATTGTAAACGTTTTTTGAAACAGAAACGAAAGGAAGATCATATGGTTCATACAATCATTGTTAATCGTCGCGTCTTTGCTTGGCTTAATCTGTCTCCACCGCTCGAAGAGTATTCAGTGAGTGGTGATTGTGTGAGAGGGTGTACGGCGAGTATATATACTCACTGCCGAGGTCGACAATCTCTCCGGGCACGCTTGATATGGGCGCCAGGGCGAAGTCGTGGTCCAGGAACTGTCCCCACTGCATGAGCATGTGCGTGGTGTCCCGCGAGGGCCGGTCCAGGTCCACGTGCACCGTGGTGGACACCATTCGAGGGTTGGGCAGCTCGCCGCCGGTCTCCGAGATGCGCGGCGCCGACACGCCTGTGTGGTGATGGCGTCCGAGATTAGAGCATTACGAGGGTGATTGATTGGTTGGTTGATTGACTGACTGATTGATTGATTGATTGAATGAATGAATGAATGAATGAATGAATGAATGAATGAATGAATGAATGAATGAATGAATGAATGAAAAGGAATCTGTAAACGAATGGAGCGCAGCTGGAACCACACGATTAAAGCACCACTTGAACACAGGCATGGGAACGACGGTGGAAGAAGACATTAGGAGAGAACGAAAGGGTGAAAAGAAATATGAAAAACTGCGAAACAAGGAAGCGGGCTGAGGGTGTGGTAAGAGGACGTGGCAAGCACAATCCAGAAGACATACAGTACTGAGAAAGCAAAACAAAAAAGAAATGTCGGTAGAATGTGCTGCCATAGAAGAAACAATTGCGCGACAGAGAGAGAAAAGAAAACGCAGCTTGAGGAAGCAGTGAGAGAGCAACGGACGGCTCACCGTCTGCGTATCGTGGTGGCAGCAGTCGGCGCATGCAGGAGAAGGCGGCTCCCCAGTCCGGGTGCTCGAGGTTGTTGCAGGAGCCGTCTGCCTCGCGGAAGGGACCCTGGCGACACACGTGGTTGCTGAGCCGCTGGCAGCGCTCGCGAACCAGCTCCAGCCGCGAGCCAGACAGGTCGGTGCGCGCCAAGCCGTGGAACTCGTCCTCCCAGAACATCTTCATCCTGGCCGAGACGGAGGGAACAGTGGTATAGAAGCGGTTCGTTCATGTAGCACTCTTGTCATCGCCCTCATTCCCTCCCTCGTCACGAGGTGGAGGCGCCAGCTCAGAGTTGCCGCATTCTCCTCCTCATCATATTCACAGTCGGGGACAAAAGTCTCTGGACCACGTGTTTCCTAAAAAAAGCCGATGGCTAGAGATCACGCATGTGGAGGTGAATGTCAAAAGCTTGTTCTTTCACCTCCACAAGTGTTCACATCAGCCGGCGCTTAACAACGGAGCTATCGGCTTCGTTTACGAAGTACGAAGTCCAGACACTTTTGTCCCCGACAGCACCTATCTCCTCTTCATCTGTATCACTGCAAGTCAAAGGTTCTGGCGCAGAAACTATCATAAGATTATTGCTTATTTCTTTCCACTTGTTTCCTGCCATTTCAAGGTTTATTTATATTACCACTGTCACGTTGAAGTTCCGTGTGAGGCTTAGAGCCTTCTCTTGCGCACTTTGCACCTGGGCGCCTCTTGGCCGCAGCGAGTGAATGTTTTGATTCCTCGGTGTGTCTGCATCACAAGAGTTGTGCATTTCTGCTTAGCACATGATACCATGAAACGGCACGGATGGCGTTTCAAAACATTAATCGGGGATTGGGGCGCCATATCTCCTCGAAGTGTGCTTAATTTTTGGCTGCGGAACAGAGGTTCTCAAACAGAGGTCGGACTCACTTGTGTGACAGGATGCGCGTGGTCTCCTCGAAGAGGTGCGCCATCTCGTCCATGGCGACCGCCTTGTCCTTGGCGACCCGGGTCTGCATGTGGCGGGCCGACGCAGGGCACGCCGGCACGGGTGCCACCCGGAGACCTGCACCGCCATAACGGCAGCAGCACCGTTAGCGAGGAAAGTGTTTGAAAATAAATCGACGGCTAACCACAGAGCCCTTTGTACATTGCGTTTGCGTCCTGAGAGTGCTTGATGTAATCGATGTTTGATAGGTGTGCGTCCATTCTATGAATTCGCTATGAGAGAGCTGTTTCGTTTCATTGATTCATCAACATGATTACACCCACTGCAGGACAAAGGTCTATACCATATCTCTCCAATTAACCTTGTCCTGTGCCAGCTACCGACACCTTGTCCCCACAAACCCCTTAATCTCATTCGCCCACCTAACTTTCTGCCACCCCCTGCTACGCTTGCCTTCTCTTGGAATCCACTCAGTTACCCTTAAGAACCAGCGGTTATCTTGCCTTCGCATTACATGCCCTGCCCAAGCCCATTTGCTCCTTTTGATTTTGACTAGGACGTCATTAGCACGCGCTTGTTCCCTCAGCCACTCTGCCCAGTTCCAATTTCATAACGTTACACGTATCATTTTTCTTTCCATTGCTCGCTGCGCTGTCGTTAAGTTGAACCCTTTCTCTGGCCTCCACGTTTCTGCCCCATAGGTGAGTACCATAGGTGACAGGCGAGTTCACAGATTAGTGTATTCTTATTCCTGGCTCAGAGTACCTTAGCCTAAGCCCTAAACAAGAAATGAGTAAAAGTGGGACTAAGTGAACCACGTAGTACCCGCTAGGAGCGGTTAGTCCGCGGGGAGAATATATGTGGTTAATATCCATTTGAAGTTAGTGTCTGAGGAAGCAATAGTGCCGCTTTGAGCGACCATTGGCTGTAGAGACGCAGTTCGTCCCGAAAACAACGAACCACCGTAGTACATCCAGCCATTTCTGGCTTAGCGTGCAGAACACAGAAAGGTGGATGATAACCGGAGGTGTAGGCCTCACCCCTCGCTGCGTGGCTCTTCTCGATGGCCTTCTGCTTGACGATAACTCGGTGCGCTTCCCTGGCCGCCTCGTCCAGCATGTCGACGGGCACGCGGGACACGGTAGGAGAACTGGGGTCCAGCGGGAACGAGATGCGCGGACGCCACAGGGGGCGCTGGCTGCGCGTGCTGCCCTGGGCTAGCGCCGTGGGCGCCACCAGTAGGAGCAGAAGAGACCACGTCAACATCATGACTACGGCGCAGGAGAGCATTCTGCAAAGGACGATAATACAAAGGCCAGAAACATGAAAGTAGGCAAGGCATCCGGGAAGGGTGACATAGCGTATCATACAATTACAGAGTGTTTCAGCACACATAATAACCGAACTCATGCGAAGGTGCATGAAGGTGATAACTGTAGGGTTAACGTGTCTTGATTGAATTGCCCTGCCAAACTTCATTTTTGTAAGAAGGGTGGAGGACATCCATGATCATCGCTTGCTCTGCCCCTTAGACTGCTCTCTTATGCACCACCACTGTAATTTCACCGTCAAGCCAAGATTGGTTCAGTAGCCTTGTTTGGTCGTCAAGAAACCGATCACCTTCATTGTGACTGTGACCGCACGTTCACATCCGAAAACTGCACTATAATTTGACAAAAGACGCTGTGTTGAAACTCTTAGGCAAAATTTCGGCTTTCTGGCGTTTTTAATTACACACACAGACATCTAAGCATAGAATAATTCTTTTCCTTGTCTTTTTCATTTGCACTGCACTTCCATTACAATGGGGGAGTAAAATCCTCGACATCATATTCTAAGCACAGTCACCAAAGCCGCGACCTGAAACTTAGCTGATGCTTAACTGTAACGACATCGGGATACAAAGCTCTGGCTTCAAGAAGAAAATTCTTGCTAACACAATAAACTACAAAAATCTGAATAATGAACTGCGAAACATACGCGCAAGGCGACAAGCTGTCTTGTGTTCTTTCTATCTTACTTTATGTTCTGGTTTAAGATGAATCTACCAACTTACGCAGCAATAAGCTCCGTTCCTTTCAACCACCTACGCTCCCACACTGCAAGAAGCAAGTTCAGTGAAAAGATGCTCAGCTGACAGTTCCAGCGCAGATGCTCGAGTACCTCAAGCGACATCATTCTAAATGGCACATTAAGTAAGATGCACCCGCGTGCACGGGAAATTACATTATAAATTTTTGCTGGCTTCGTAGTAGTTCCGTAGAAACAAATAATCAGAGGTAAAATAGAGAACGAGACGATAACCTTGCACTTATACTCAGGATTTTAGCGCGAAAAGGCTAAGCGGTTCTAGCGAAGCATTCACCTTGGTTTTCTCAAATATTTACGCAAGACCCAGCAAGCACGGTCGCTCACTATTTAGAGAGATTCTCGCTCGCTCCGAAGGCTTCGGATTCCGGCCTTGTTCCACAGCCGCCACTCCATCATCACTACAAGGTCGTCCAGTAGCATCGGCTTGTGAGCACGCGCAAGCAGACACGTGACACATCATTATCGCGCACCTCCAACAGGTATATACGAGACAGCTCCCGGATGTAGGTACAGCGTTAGCCTCGACCTATAGTGCGTGCAGCGTTTATCGAATTTAATTTTGTTGTTCACTTCGATCTCGAAACTCCCCCCCGCTCTGCCTTCATCTTCTTACACGTGCCTTTCGCTTTCGTTCTTCAGAGCACATCACAGCGGATAGTTCGACCCTTTGTGCGCCTGGCATTCTGTTCTCGTGGTCACCTCACCGGCTCCATTCGCCCACGCATCTGTCTTGAGAACAAGAGAGCCCGGAAACGCTACGGCGTTCTGCACCGTGTCACCCGGGAACACGTGGTGTGCATCCAATTTTCTTCGAGCGAACAAACAGCGAGATTGGCGCGGAGGTCAGAAGAGGGAATTCCGTCAGGTATGCGTCCTTCGATAGTGCGCCGCGGCACTCTTCGGGTGGATACATGCAAACGTGTCCACGGTACGATGATTTGGCTTTATTGTCACTTGTGGAAATACCCTCGTCGTATGGACTTGCGTTTTTTTTATTATTATAGATACCTCAAGGGCCCTTGAGGGCTTTACATGAGGGGTTGTCCCCCACCCCGCGGTTACACTCACAGCAAGGCCAAACGGTATTCTCAAAAATAGTCAGAGAGTCGATCAGGGCCCAGAATTCACCAAATTGTTGTAAAAAAAGAAAAGTTTCGGGGGTTCTAACTTAGCCCCGCCGCGGTGGCTCAGCGGTTAGGGAGCTCGACTACTGATCCAGAGTTCCCGGGTTCGAACCCGACCGTGGCGGCTGCGCTTTTATGGAGGCGAAACACTAAGGCGCCCGTGTGCTGTGCGACGTCGGTGCACGTTAAAGATCCCCAGGTGGTCGAAATCATTCCGGAGCCCTCCACTACGGCACCCCTTTCTTCCTTTCTTCTTTCACTTCCTCCTTTACTCCTTCCCTTACGGCGCGGTATAGGTGTACAACGATATATAAGACAGTTACTGCGCCATTTCCTTTCCCCAAAAACCTATTATTATTATTATTATTATTATTATTACTACTATTATTGTTATTATTATTCTAACTAAGTTAAACCCATTATAATGCGAAAGCACCCGCCCGAAGCCCCGAAGCAGTGTTAGTGGACGAAGATGTTGATGTGCATGCACATCATGAGAGTGGGTTGCAGTTGAACATGAAACGTGATCGTCTGCGGCGATAGCCTAGTTTTTTCTTTTTTATATAGCCTAGCCTAGTGCTCTCGCGCAGTGGACTTCGAAGCTGATCTGTTCGCGCCGCCGCGGGTTCGAGTCATGGATATTGATTTCATGATATTGAGTCATGGATATTGATTTCGAACCCGGCTGCGTTTTTATGGAGGTGAAACGCTAAGGCGCCCGTGTGCTGTGCTATGCCAGTGCACGTTGAAGATCCCCAGGTGGTCGAAATTATTCTGGAGCCCTCCACTACGGCACATCTTTCTTCCTTTCTCCTTTCACTCCCTCCTTTATCTTTTCCCTTGCGGCGCGGTTCAGGTGTCCATCGATATATGAGACAAATACTGCGCCATTTCCTTTGCCCAAAAAGCAATTATTATTATTATTATTATTATTATTATTATTATTATTATTATTATTATTATTATTATTATTATTATTATTATTATTATTATATTGATTTCATGCCTTTTTTAACTTTACGTGGCGTCTGTGTTGTTAGGGAAGAGCACGAAATCCAAAAATGGCAAGATTGAAGATCCAAACATGACAGGATCCTTGGTCGGTGTTGGTGAGGTTGTGAACGTTTTCGCACTAGAAGCAGCTAGTGATTTGCTGGCTGTTATACGATGCCCAATGAAGACGGTCGACGTTATTATGGTCTTGTGTGCGAAGAACAGCTTCCTGAATTCGACGCGCAGTTAGCTGATCAAATCTGCAGTTTTTAGAAAAATGAACGTTTAACGAAAACTTTTTTTTCTGCGACAACACCTGATATTGGCGCTGTTTTACTGACTCGTCCTTTTGTTTGTTGCTTTCTGGCGTTCGGCTGCTGATCACAAGGTCGCGCGTTCGATCCCGGCAAGGCGCGGGGGGGGGGGGGGGGTATTTTGACGGAGACGAAACGCGAAAACGCCCTCGTGTTTTGCAGTGTCAACGCACGTTTAAGAACTCCAGGTAGTCTAGATTAATTTGCAGCCCTCCGCTAAAAACGCGCCCCTAAAAAAACCAATATGCCGCTAAGGGATGCTAAACCCTACGATTTACAATTTTACAAATTCTTTATTTGCCAGCTGCTTTAAAAGATCTTTCCTGCCCTATTACGGCTGAACAAACTAAACAGTTAAGCGACGTCGGCTTGTTTAACTGAAAGCTGGCTCACGATTCGAGATGCACCTCGGGAAATATTGCTTCTTCTCAGCAAGACTTGAGCTGTATGCAGAAGAAACTCGCGCGGGATGTCGCCCACTATAACAGCAAGATAACCGCTGGTCCTTAAGGGTAACGGAGTGGATTCGAAGAGAAAGCAAGCGTAGGTGGGCGGATGAGATTAGGAAGTTTGCGGGCATAGGGTGGGCGCACCTGGCAAATGACAGGGTTAATTGTAGAGGCCTTTGCCCTGCAGTGGGCGTAGTCAGGCTGCTGATGATGGTGATGAATACAGTGGAACAATACCCTGGCGGGCGCGTCTGTCACCACCTGTATGCTTCGCCGAACATTAGAAACCCTGTAGAGCTCTGCCTGAGCAAGTGGTGCAGTATTTGCTGGCCAGGTTCGCTGCAAGCGTTTCACCGCACAGCAGCTTACGGCTGAACTATACCGTAGCCTGTGCTCAAGGCACACATTTCTGAGGGTTGGTTTAATTGCTATGCGCTGAACCTACATAGAAGGCGGGCATGCATTGAATTATTCGGCTTTTACAACGTGATTCAGTCAGCGACACGTCACTCTGCGTCATGGCAGACGGCAAACTGGCACACGGTCGCACAAGCCAGGAACAAAGCAGAAAATTCAGAAAATACAAGTATAGCAATGCGTCGGCGTTAAAATATTCATTGTATTCCTGAAAGTGCAATTGCAGGTAAGCGGTTGCATACTAACGCGCGCGCATTGCCGGCCCAGCACGGCCTGAAATGCCGACTCGCAGGCCAAGTCTCCCAATTCGGAAAAGCCAGCATTGCGTACACTAAAACCTGCGTTGTGAGCAGTGGAAGTGGGCAATGACAAGACCGCGTGAAGGTTCCGTACTTAGCAGCCTCCAAAGAACGCTGTTTGGTCAGAAGGAGAGATTTTCAGGGATGGTGACGCTCAGTTCGGTGGATGAACGCGCCTATTACGTCAGCAGCCGTTCACGGCACTTCTCATGACCTGCGGTGGTGCTAAGCAAAACTCCAAGCCATTTAGTCGTCGCCTATCTCTTTCACCACAGCCGCGAGTGCATACTGCCTGCAAGCAGCACGCCGTCCGAGATGTCTGGCATTGACCTCTCGGACCTATTGCCTCTAGTTCGCGCGTCCACCTACTCTTGCAGAGTCGAAGGCATACGTCGCAAGAATAAGCGCTATAACATCATCGCGAGCGATGATCGCCCGGGGCATGCACAGTAGAAGCAGGAAGATTATGAAGGAACGTAGTATTTCCTCCAGTACCCTACGGAGGTAATAAAACACACTACTCACAATAATACGGTGTGTTCGGAAATTCTCCGCTTGCTTCTTCTACCATTTGCTACGCTCATGGCATTGAGGGGTCGGTTGAATAATTTACGCTCGTAATTACGTAACACTGGAATCGCACGCCACCTGCAGCCTTGAGGCTGTCCCTGCCCTCAAGAGCGTCGACGGGTTCAACTGTTCTGCGTGGGCTTCTTTTCGAGAAATTTAAGTATAACATGGAGAGCAGAAATATCAGTCTGCTTTGAACGTCGGAGATGGTTCCAATAGCAAGCTGCAGCGGAAAAAAATGCGTAATGGATGCGCGTCGCCAGGAAAGTACCCTACACCATCGACCAAAAAACGACTGCGCCGCTGAGCCCGCTAATAGGGACCCTAACAAAAATTGTAATATAGATAGTCTACAGATTCCTTATAGACTCTATTACCTACCTATGCATATTTCTTGTCTATTCATAGTTTGTAGACTGTCTATAGACAAAAGTCTACTAAAAGTGTAGGGCTAAAAATCTGTTGATTGTCTGCAAATGTATGGCCATACACTAGGATTCGTAATGCCTTTAGGCTGTTTTCTAGGCCATGTCAATAGAGAGTCTATAGATTTTGTAGACAGAAGTGTACGGACTGTCTATAGACTGTCTGAGGAAATTTTTCTAAGGAGAGCTTTACCGCAATGAAACATTTAAACCCTGGTGAGTGGCTTGCACGACAAGGAAGCTCAAGATTAACACGCCGGCCCGTACTAGGGCCTCCATATCAAGGTACTGCTGCCTTAATGAAAAGGGGTTTATGTAATGAGGAATAGCGAGCTCATTTTTATGGTTAAAATAAATGTATGAGCTACACATGCACCTCCGCAAGGGGCTCCCAAACGCTACTTGCTAAACAAAGCCATGCGACCAGTCGGCCTGATTTTACCGTGCGCTTTATTGATTAAGCGGAACGATTGCTAGAAGTCGGCGAATTTCACGAAACAAGCCAGTGCTCAGTCAGCCACCCTTTAACCGGGGACAAGGTCACTCAGGTTCAAAAGGGTTCGTCAGCTTCACCATCGGCCCTCTTCCTACATTGAACTTCTTCCGTAACAAAGCGACACAAATGTGGCGTAATATCTATAGTCGAGCCCATTATTAGAGGGAACATTTCGCTATCCTAAAACGAACGATTTACGCCCCAGCATGAGTACAAATCACACAATTCATTCTTTTCTAAGTAGTTTTCTTGTCGACGAGTCGGTCTCATTTTTTTCTAAGCTTGCTGAAGAAATAAAAACAGAGTTTAAGTGAGATCCAGGTGTTCCCATTCATGTTGGAGGAGACTGTATGTTCACTCAACACTAGGCAGAACAGTGTGCGGTAAGCAAATCGTATTTGTGACAGAGAGGTCCTCCACAGCGCTCACTTACCAATGAATCGACGACTCGGCTTCTCGAAACAGCTAAGCGTTCCATTCTTATACTGAAGCAGGCTGTACATTCACGTCACATTACGCGTAACGCACCGTGCTAGGCACGTCACTTACCGAGGGATCGTCGGCATGTCGACGGCGGCTGCGGACGAACACGTGGAGGCGGCTGCAGCGTCCGGATGATCCCGCGCAAGGCCCGTCAGTGCCAGCACGGCCCTTCGGCGGCGGCTTAGTCGGAGGCGCGCCCCCGGAGAGTCAAGGGCGCCTGAACCGACGGTCAAGGCCTGCCCGGCGCGCTGCTCGCGCCAGCGCCGTTGACGCACTGAGGGACTGCTGCTGCTGCTCCGTGGGCCGCCGGACCCTCGGCGTTCCTGCGTGCGTGCGTTGCGCACGAGCCGGTTGGGGTGCTGGTGGTGGTGATAGTGGTGTTTGTCCGTGATCTTGACACCTCTCTCCCCCATACCTCCCTCCTTTTCTGCCTCCTGCTTACGGGGGCAGCGGACGAGTGCCAAACGCCCCCTGGCAGGCACCTCGGGGCTCTGGGATGTATCCTCCCCCACTACTATATACTCGCCACTACTATACTACGACTCACAAACCGCTCATTAGCGCGCCGGGGCGAGTTGGCCCGACCCGTACGCGGCCGCGTTACCGTTGCGTATGGGGCAATACGCGCCATATCCGCTTGCGTACTTCAGAAGCGTCGCCCCACTGCCCGCGGCTGAATGGTTCCGTGAAGACGTAACTCCTGACGTTTCACCTTTTTCCCGATCGCGCTGCCGGACGTTCTTTAACCCTTCATTTTTCTTTTTTTTTTATTGCCGTTGTCCTTGCGTAATCGAAGACGTTCGCTGTTAGCCCGACGTTTTCCTGGAGCTCTTCTCTCTCTCTCGCCTTCTTGTTTGCGCTATTTAAACGGTCGTTAAAGGGGTTCAAGGACGGAGATGGCGGAAGGCGACGGAGGAGTGGGGGCCGCTTTATTACCTTTACGGAGCTTTCAACGCGCTTTCGAACGGGCCTTCGGGTCGCCAACTAGACCAGGTTTTAAAGCGAAGGCATTGAAACACTAATCTTTTTCTTCTCGTTCTGTCACGCTTACATAACTTCCGCGACCGAGGATTCCCGGTCAGTGCTTGCTTATAGCGCGAATACGAAGCTACTCGCTGGAATAATGAACTGAGGCCACTTGCACAGCATGTTAATAATAATAATAATTGGTTTTTTGGGAAAGGAAATGGCGCAGTATCTGTCTCATATATATCGTTGGACACCTTAACCGCGCCGTAAGGGAAAGTATAAAGGAGGGAGTGAAAGAAGAAAGGAAGAAAGGGGCGCCGTAGTGGAGGGCTCCGGAATAATTTCGACCACCTGGGGATCTTTAACGTGCACTGACATCGCACAGCACACGGGCGCCTTGGAGTTTTTCCTCCATAAAAACGCAGCCGCCGCGGTCGGCTTCGAACCTGGGAACTCCGGATCAGTAGTCGAGCGCCCTAACCGCTGAGCCACCGCGGCGGGGCAACACACACACAGCCTGTTCGAAATGAGACTTTCGCGATTTTTGTTTTTCTTTTTGGTTTTTTGGGGAAAGGAAATAGCGCAGTATCTGACTCGCATATCAGCGGAGACATGAACCCCGCCGTAAGGAAAGGGATAAATCAAGGACTAAGAGAAGCGAGGAGGAAAGAGTTGCCGTAATGGAGGGCTCCGGAATAATTTCGATCGCCTAGGGATCTTTAACGTGCACTGACATCGCACAGCACACGGGCGCCTTAGCATTTCGCCTCCATCGAAACGCGGCCGCCGCGGTCGGGTTCGAACCCGGATACTCCGGATCAGTAGCCCAGCGCCCAAACACTGAGCCACCACGGCGGATACCCCCCCCCCCCAAATAATAATAATAATAATTGGTTTGGGGGGAAAGGAAATGGCGCAGTATCTGTCTCGTATATAGTTGGACACCTGAACCACGCCGTAAGGGAAGGGATAAAGGAGGGAGTGAAAAGAAGAAGGAGGTGCCGTAGTGGAGGGCTCCGGAATAATTTCGACCACCTGGGGATCTGTAACGTGCACTGACATCGCACAGCACACTGGCACCTTAGCATTTCGCCTCCATCGAAACGCGGCCGCCACGGTCTGGTTCGAACCCGGATATTCCGGATCAGTAGCCCAGCGCCCAAATACTGAGCCACCACGGCGGATACCCGCCCCCTCCAAAAAAAAAATAATTGGTTTGGGTGGAAAGGAAATGGCGCAGTATCTGTCTCGTATATCGTTGGACACATGAACCACGCCGTAAGGGAAGGGATAAAGGAGGGAGTGAAAAGAAGAAATGAAGAAGGAGGTGCCGTAGTGGAGGGCTCCGGAATAATTTCGACCACCTGGGGATCTTTAACGTGCACTGACATCGCACAGCACACTGGCGCCTTAGCGTTTTTCCTCCTACTTCAACTGCAGTGCATCATTTCCAGCGCTCCTCTCCTATAGTTTTCCTTTTCGCACTGTTATGCCACGCTGTCTCTTATTTCACTGTCCTAGTTGTGTGTGCCTCTGCTTATCTTAAATGTAGCTCCAGCTGATTCGCTTTAAGACAGGAAATACAGCTTTGTCTCGAGTGTGGCCCCAAATGACTTCTCTATATTTTGTATTTTATGTATCCGCTGGGAACCACGCCTTCGAATGAAGCACGAGCAGTGTCTCCGAGGAACACACACACACACACGCTCGCGCACACCGCACACGCAAACACACACACACGCACGCACGCACTCTCTCACACACACACGCACACGCAAAAAAGACTTCGCATTTGCTTTTCTTTGTTGCCAGGTGAGCACTGTGCACGGGATCTTGGCCTGGAATGTACTGAACCACGCAACAAGACCGCATGCAAAATATTTTATCCCCAGGTCCGGCCATACAAGAAATATTCCACCAGTTTAGCCCACTTGTCCATGTAAGTAATGTCAATGCGAATAAAAAGAAGTACCAATGGACTAATTGAAATATGCAGCGTATGTTTCCCAAACTGACCTTCTTCAGCTCACCGTCTTGCCCATATGCAATTTCTTATTTTCTATGAACATCCATTATTAACGATTGCTCCTACAAATGCAAATCACTTCAAGAAGCACTCAGGACAAGCTCACCGAGTATTTGTTTTTGTAAAATCCGGTCACCACTTGTCTCTCGACTCTGTTAAAGCTTCTTCGGCATTGAAAGGCGATTCCGTTGCTGAGAGATACGCCGTTAAAGCTACGCTATCATTTCCCGCTACTCAGCTTCGAACGCTCGTGACTGATAGTGACTTCAACTTTCGTTTAATCTTCCACGTTTCGTTGTTTTCGTGTTTACTGCGCGATAAGCAAGCACCAGCGATGACAATAGAACGGTCGCGTTAATATTAAAGAGTGCAGTGCATCTGTCAAAAAGAAAAAAAAACAAATTTACTTTGCATAACTGCAGTGTTTTTTTTGTGGAAACGGTTGATGGTGGCGACATCTAATTTTTGTCTTAATTCTGGCTTATAAGAACTCACTTTCCGGTGAAAACAACCTTGCACTATCATTAGAAAGTGGTACTCCATTCATCTATGCCACCTTCAATTTGTTCTCAACATGCCCTTAAAAAACAAGTTTACGCTATTGTCTCGCCATCTGTTGCTGCTTTTAGCAACTGATTAGCTAAATGTCCGTGGTCACGCACTTTCTTTGATAACGGGATGAATGCAAAAGGGGCGCGCGCGTACCTTGTGCCACGTGGGCAGACATGAGATTACGGGATTTTCACCGGGAACGTGTTGCTGTCGGCCAGCGGGCGCTCGCCGAAACTCTGCGGTGGCCTGCCTTCCTGCATTGAAAAGGTGCAAGGAACATGCTTGTAAGTCGCTGTTTCGTCAAAAACAAGGCACATGGCAGCTCACAGGAGCCGACACTCTTTGACACCAAAGACATCATAGGGTAACGTTAGTATTAATTTTATGGGGTTGTTGCTTGCATGAATAAAGACCTGAGCAAAATTTTAAATAAATAATTTCACGGAAAAAAGAAGACAGCAATATACCGCCGGTGGGAGCCGAACTTAAGACCTCCGGATGTTACGTGATGTGTTCTATTAACTATGCTAGCGCAGCGACTGTCTCGCGTCGTACTTTTCAAGGTACAGGGTTGGTCAAAAGTTCCCAGACCTCAAGGTCTGCTTTCTTTCGAAATAACCGTGCACTTTAGATGCCGATAAAAATGTTAAGGTTGCAAGAGGTCAGAACGATGTTGCTTTACTCTCTACAGACATTTTCAGCTTTACAGATGTCGTAACTGCTTGTCTATGCTGCCCAGAAGCAGACCCTGTGGACCCGGAACTTTTGACCGACCCTGTACGTATGCTACCGTTAGCGTAACTGTTAGTGTTCTCCAGTGCCGTATGCGATTATTCCGGTGGACGGGCTACGTCCCGTTATACCGCAACTGCAGTTACATTATGCAGTTGTTAATGCATTCGGCCCTATTTTCAAAATTTTTCCGCCATTTTAGATACCGCCCCTGTTGCAAGTACTGCCTCAATAAAACGGTGGTCCTTTCTTGGACCCTGAAACTTGGCAGATTTTTTTTTTTTCAGCGTAAGATTTCGAGAAAGCTACAGCAAATTACACCGTGGGCTCCTGGTTACGCTCACACTGACGTCATTTGTAATTGTGCCATCGGTTAGCGGCATGAATTAGCCCACGCTTTGATTCTCGCATTATCTGTGCTAAAACACTTTGTCAACGTCCCTACCCCAGCTCACCCAGCAGACGAAAAATACTGGAAGCAAAGCTCAAAAGCCCATTCAGTTCGTGGGAAAAAGACCTGCGTATTGCTATTTCATTCGCGAGTATATGTAGGTTAATATAAGGCCTAACAAAAACACCATAAACAAGAATTATTGCTCAGTTTGTAAACTTAGATACTGAGCGAAGGTCGCCGAGGGGCAAGTTAAATTTACGACGCATTACGACTCGCAGTATGTCGAGAAAAAGGACTAGTTTACACAGTGAACATATATAATTGGTTTTGGGGGGAAAGGAAATGGCGCAGTATCTGTCTCATATATCGTTGGACACCTGAACCGCGCCGTAAGGGAAAGGATAAAGGAGGGAGTGAAAGAAGAAAGGAAGAAGGAGGTGCCGTAGTGGAGGGCTCCGGAATAATTTCGACCACCTGGGGATCTTTAACGTGCACTGACATCGCACAGCACACGGGCGCCTTAGCGTTTTTCCTCCATAAAAACGCAGCCGCCGCGGTCGGGTTCGAACCCGGGAACTCCGGATCAGTAGTCGAGCGCCCTAACCACTGAGCCACCGCGGCGGGACAGTGAACAGCGCCGGTTTCGTTTCTCGCGAAGAAAAATTTTCAGAGTCCTTCGTTTCAAGAGGCATACAGCTTGCCCATGCAGCTTTAGCGGCACTCGCGTCGATGAAGCGGCGGCAGCACGAGATCGGCGGATTCTAGCCGAGAGAGCGACGTGGTGAGCGGCACCGCTGCGGAGAGGGATTAAACGCGAGGCCCAACCTTGGGACAACGCAGCGAGGAAAAGAAAGGAGTGCCGTGAGATGCCTGCTGACAAGTGTGCATGCGCGCCGCCTTCGAAATCACAGGTTTGTCTGAAGGCCTGTTTTTTCGCCTCGAGTGCTTCGAAAATAGCGGCGATATAAGCCGGGTTTTACGGCCAAAGCCAAGAACTGCACGCGGCCTGCGGGGCAGACGCTGCATTGCAGAAAAAAAGCTCTACATATACCCGAAGAACAAGTTTTTTTATATGTACATGTATCAACGTAAACCGAAGTCGGGGTACAGAGGTGTTTTCGCAATTTTTCCGTGTAAAAAGACGTGCTTTTCTCAGCTTCCTCGTAAATATCAGAGCTGTACTGCTAGGTTGATTCTAGCTAATAGGTCTGTACTGCTATCATCCTACTCTATTTCTCTGCTACTAATACGGTTGGCACTACCCTATTTTCTCTCGTGCTATAGCTCTGATACAGCTACTTTACTCCTACAACTACCCAGTTTACACTGGAACTCCCTTGAACGTCTCTTGGACGTCCCGAACGTCCACAGGTTCATGGTAAAACAGCGCGGAAAAACACGAGGACGGAACGAACACGACGGCACGAGCGCTGTGTCGCTGTGTTTGTTCCATCCTCGTGTTTTTCTGCGCTGTTTTACCATGGATAGTAGTAACCAACTTGCCCAGCTTTCCGTACTTCTAAATGTCCACAGGTCGTCCATGGGAGTTTTAATGTTTACTGGAATGTGATCTGGTTCTCATCCAATGATGAGCGCTATATATTTCCTATCAACTGCGAGACTAGCAGCCTCGATGCGTGTTTGCTGCAGCGAACTAATTGCTGAACCCCTGATATCCGCTATGACTTACGAATTGGAAGCTGGAGCGGGAAGCGGAGTTTTCAAACAGTTCTGTGCGCTTGGTGTATGACAGCAGCGCACGCCAAACCCAATCGCGTTCCTGGCGCTCAGGATCCTTTGGTCAATGAAAAGCGTCCTAGCTTCCCGAGAAACTGTGTGGTAACAATTATTTTTCGCAGTTCATACCTCCGCCTTTTTATAGTTATGTGACCTTTACTCTGATACTGGAAACAGCGACTGAGCTTCAAAGTCAGAGGGGGCCGCTGGCAATAATAAAGCGACAAAGTAATATATCAAGTACTAAATTGTTTAATATTGCGGTTCCTGCGCGCCTACAATAAAAGGCCCCCACCGAACGGCTCTTTGTGTTCCTCGATGACGCCCTGAAAAGCGGACAAGAAGCGATATACAGTTCGTCCCAGAAGATATTAAAGAACGGTGCAACGCGCACTCCATGGTCATTCAAGCTGCGTTAGCTAAGGTAGACGTTTGTTTTTCTCAATGCGCATGAAAATACCAGCAAAAAGATCCTCTTTGCACCGCGAGTCTGCGAAGATAGGTTCTCAAGTATAACGGAATAGAACCAGTTGGTAGCGTATTACTCCAAAAAGTTGAAAATAGCGCATAAGCTCCGCCTTAAACGCATGTGATAGCGTAGTGGGTTAGGCTTTCTATTCTGAGCAGTTTGACACCTTTGAACGCATTTTCATTTTTTTTCAATTGTTTCAATTCATTGATCAGTTACATACTCTAAATTTTCTTAATTAGCATCGTAAGCATTGGCTTTTCGTTCTGAACATTCTGACACCTTTGAACACGTTTTTACATTTTTTTCATTTCTTTCATTAAGCAATTAATTACAATTATTTCATTAACTCGTCACCGCCTATCACGCACCAATCAGTCATCAATCACTAGAACCACAGATTACCATGGTACGATTTTTTTTTACCCAGCCCCCGATTATTTCTGACACCTGGTGCCGACTACCAATAGGCCGAACTGCTTTTCGACCGGACGAGCTGTACACGCTATCGCGTAAAGAAGTCCTCTGGTTCGCTTCACTCCCCCCGCCAACACCTCACAGCGCACTCCGCAGTGTCCTCGTCCGAAATCAATACTCTGTGATCCACGTTATCATGCGATGCCACTCCATGTCTATATCGAAGAGAAGCTGGCGCTCGGAAGACATTTCGGGCAATTCCAGCACAAAATACGCCCCGTCATCGGGGGACCCGAGAAGTGAGCATGATGGCGAACTCAAGATGTCCCTGATTAAAGCGCCAAACTGCAGTTCTTCGTGAATTTATGTACGGGTAAAGAACACAGCACTCTCACAGAGGGGCTGTTCTCTAGTTACATTACTATACCTTACTTCTGGAAGCTCTAGACTGCCCAACCCACACGGAGTTCTTATTCCTGTTATTTTTGACTTCGTGGCGTCTCTCGCGTTCCCCAGCCCTCATATCAATTCGATTCCGGGGACTGGACGAGATAAGAGAGTTGGAGATAGATCGATACATTTGTCAAGACTTTGCACAGGGGCCGTATGCGAGCTCGGCGTGGTTTCCCAAGCCCAAAGGTTAAGGGGTCAACGCTCATGACAGGCCGATTCCTCGGCGGCTGCATACAACTTGCCGATAAGGACTAGAAGATAATAGGAAACGGGCAGCGCAAATACAGAGGGGAGCGCCAGCGTTTCCGGGTGATTGATACGTGCTCCAGGGGCAGTGCTGTAGCGGCGAGCGCGCGATAACGGAGCAGTGGATAACCGTACTTTTGCCACAGCCGTTTTCGTTCGTTGATAATTCTGATTAAGCGAAGAAGCACTCGCGGACCACATCTGTGAGATTTGGAAACCCGTACGGGCTTCTTCGAAACCCGTACAGGAGCAGTGCCCAATTCTTCGTTCATATATTCGTTTCATCAGGTCGATGAAACTGAAGATATTGGATAATTGATGGACTTGAATTTGGGTGATTGTATGATTGATTTGCCGGACTGAATGGCTAATTAATGTTTCCTTAGTGATATTTAAAAAGTAATATTGTATATAATGTATTCGTTTATTCAGCGATTCAGACTACACTACTGTGTGCGCTATCCATATGCATTTTCATTTTATAGTTCTACAAGTTATTGTACTCTTCGTATGTTTTCCAGTAATTTTGAGTTCAGTGTTTTGTCGTTAACTAATATACTAATGTGTGTTATGAACAACCTTTTTACCATTGTGTGATCCCCCCGTGTACAGAACGCCCCCTAAAATAACGACTTCGGGTGATATAGGTATTTTGAACAAGCAAATAAATATTGGTCGACTGATATTCGGATTAGTTCATTGGCTCATTGTTCACAACGTTAGCGTGCATAACGAAAATAGGTAAAGTCGCATGCCAAATGGCGGTATAACGGCTAGGACACTTTTCCGCACTACGAATGCTGCCGATTACCGTCTGATGCTTGCCGTTCGATCATTCTCTGATGCATGCCGTTCCTTTTGCATCTCCTTTCCAGGGGGCCCTGTCCTTGATTTTATTTCAACCCTTTTCATCACGCACAAGTACAAACAAAAACGCCTAAACAATTTGCCAACTGCGTTTACTTTCTCAGAACTACCCTTGACACCAATTTACTGTCGTTCCAAACAAACCCGTACTGTCGCTTGTTTCTTTTTTCGGTCAGAAAAGAAAGCGAAATACCAGAACACGCTTTGGAGTTTCTGTATATCTTCTTTCTCCCTCTCAGCTTCCCCACTGGAGCGCTTCCCTGCCCTTATCTAAATGGGCGCCAGTGCATTTGCCTTGCGCTCCAAATCACAGGAGCGTCTCGCGGCTACGGCCGAGGCAAAGTGCTTCTGCATATGCCACGTGGCGCGTCGCAGTGTCGTATTACAGTGTTGTGCATTGCAGTCAATCTGTCATACGTGTCCCCCTCTTTTGTAGAATAAATGCGGCTCACTTAAAAATAATAATTGGTGTTTGGGGAAAGGAAATGGCGCAGTATCTGTCTCATATATCAGCGGACACCTGAACCGCGCCGTAAGGGAAGGGATAAAGGAGGGAGCGAAAGAAAAATGAGGTGCCGTAGTGGAGGGCTCCGGAATAATTTCGACCAACTGGGGATCTTTAACGTGCACTGACATCGCACAGCACACGGGCGCCTTAGCGTTTTTCCTCCATAAAAACGCAGCCGCCGCGGTCGGGTTCGAACCCGGGTACTCCGGATCAGTAGCCGAGCGCCGTAACCACTGAGCCACCGCGGCGGGTGCGGCTCACTTGACACATTATTTTTTCCGTGAAACATTCTTAATCCTCGACGAGGTACCTTTAGTCTATGACTGCAGCTGCAGCCACTGCTGGCCTTACGCTGTGCAATAAGACAGCACCGGCGCGCCCAAAGAAGCAAAGTACTTGTTTCTATTGTATTTATTTTTTTTTGCGAAGGGAGAAAGGGGGCAAGGGCGACGTTCGTTTCAGTTTTCTTTTCCCGTTAATTTTTAGCTCACTTTCTCCTCCGCGCCGCGTTCTCTGTCCACCCTGCGGCAGCTCCTGCAGTCGTCAACGGCGCAGTCCATTTGCGTGTAGTCTTGCTTGTTTGTTGTTTCTTTCTTTCCCGCTTTATTTCAACGCACCGCACGCGCGCGCCGCGTTCTCCTTGAACGGAGAGGGAAAGGCGCACGCCCGCCGCCCCGTAGCAGGGCCGCAATTAGCCGGGCCCCTGTCGTGCTGCACCGCCGACGGGAGGCGAGAAAACTGAGCCACTATCCCTTTCCTCCTCACCCACATCTTCGCTTTCTTCATTCTCTCTCTCTCTGCTAGTAAGAAGCAGAACGCGACAGACTGAAAGTGGCCACTGCCGGAGTCGCCGCCGATCGATGTGCTTATTGCGTTTCTCTGCTGTTTTCCCCCGGTGCTGATTGACCCAGAATCGGCGTCCTTGAATCGCACTATGCGATAACAGCCGGCCTGTCGATCGCATAAAGAAAGAGGGGGAGGAAAAAAAGGGCTCGGCTGTGCAGCGGCTGTTTTGTTGTTTGCTCGCAGGGGCGACGCCGACGAAAACAAACCCGAGGCGGGCTTCGCCACAAGAACCCGCCCTGGACTCTGGCCGCTCGCTGCCGCTCGGGAGAGAGATACTGTATTCACTCGCAGGTAGGCCAGGTGGCATAGCACGGTCCTTGCCACTAAGACGTAGGCGAAAGGAAAGGTAGAAACAAAGAGAAAAGAAATGAGGGAAGAAAATAAGAGAGATGAAAGGAGCAGTTAATTCAAGTGAGGAGCAACGGAAAGAACACTGGAAGGAAAGAGGGAAAGGAAGAACAGAGGTAGGAAGAAGAGAGAGAGAGAGAGGAAGAAAGAAAGAACAGAAGAAAGAAAGTTATGGACTGAAGGAAAGAGAGAAAGGAATAAACAGAGATAGAACGCAGGAAAGAAGGGAAGAAAGAATGAACAGAGGCAGGAAAGAGAAGGAATGAAATAAATAGAGAGAGAGAGAGAAAGAAAGAAAGAAAGAAAGAAGGAAAGAAAGAAAGAAAGAAAGAAAGAAAGAAAGAAAGAAAGAAAGAAAGAAAGAAAGAAAGAAAGAAAGAAAGAAAGAAAGAAAGAAAGAAAGAAAGAAAGGAAAGCTCGGAGACTGTTCGTCCTATAGTGTGCAAATGTGCAAAGTGACAGCCATATAGACGCATGACCGGCCCTAGGCACAGCGCCACGCAATAAAAATACGTGCGCCTAGATCCAAGCTTCCTGGTAGGTCAAAGCCCGTGCCTTGCTATTGGTCCGCAGATGGTTAAGGGATGTTTTCACGTCCCAGAATTTCCCGGCCCTTATGTCAACAGCACCGCCGCGGAACCCAGGTATCGCCGTGATA
This sequence comes from Amblyomma americanum, assembly GCF_052857255.1. Taxonomy (NCBI): domain Eukaryota; kingdom Metazoa; phylum Arthropoda; class Arachnida; order Ixodida; family Ixodidae; genus Amblyomma; species Amblyomma americanum. Next base: position 36,269,874 of record NC_135506.1, on the reverse strand, counting down.
TTATAGGTCACGTTGTGAAAACAAATACAATGAGGTGACGATGGTAGCGCCCCCACCGACCGCGAATGAAACAATCACCAAGGAAGGAAATCTTTGCCCGCCGCGGAGGCTCAGTGGTTCAGTCGTTAGGGAGCTCGCCTACTGATCCGGAATACTCGAACCCGACCGCGGCGGCAGCGTTTCGATGGAGGCGAAACGCAAAGGCCTCCATTAAAACGGAACCCGACCGCGGCGGCTGCGTTTTTATGGAGGCAAGACGCCAAGGCGCCCGTGGGCTGTGCGATATCGGTGCACGTTAAAGATCGCCAGGTGGTCGAAATTATTCCGGAGCCCTCCACTGCGGCAATTTCACTCCTTCCTTTATCCCTTCCCTTACGGCGTGGTTCATGTGTCCAACGACATATGAGACAGATACTGTCTCATTTCCTTTCCCCCAAAACCAATTATTATTATTATTAAACGCAAAGGCGCCCGTGTGCTGTGCGATGTCAGTGCTCGTTAAAGATCACCAGGTGCTGGAAATTATTCTCGAGCCCACCACAATGGCACCTCTTTCTTCTCTCATCCCTTCTCTATTGCTTCCTTGACGGCGCGGTTTAGGTGTCCGCCGAGATGGGAGACAGATACTGCGTCATATCCTTTCCCCGAAAACCAACTTTTTTTGCAGAACAAGGTGTTCGTTTACCGTCCTTATGCGACGCGGACGCCTCTCGTCGTCGCAGTAAGTGGATTCTTAAGACCCATTCACATTTGGGAGTTGCAGAGGTTTTGCAGCCTTTTTGGTCGAAAAGCAATAGCCACTCACGCTGCTCAGTTTTCCAGGTTTTCAACTGCGAGTCCTAAACCCCCAACCAATCAGAGGCGCTACGGACGTGACCGGAAGCTTGTTCCACGTCTGCCTTCTCGCTGCCGTTAACAATAGAGATTGACAACTCTCGCTCCTTACGATATCATTTGTTTGAACAACTGTGACCGTCGGCACACTCGAGCCGATCCCTGGTCGCAAGCGACAGTGGGTCGCTCTTCCTTCGCGATTAACAAGAGTAAATTGGGCTTTAATGGGTCCACGCTTGGTATTACCGAAAAGGGTACTGCCGTACGACACCAAATGGGCACATTTAGACTCCGCCACATTGAGCGATGCCGTTTGAAAAGCTTCTCATACGTAATCACGAGAATGTTATCGCAGCGATTCGTATATAATGCGCACGCTTATGAACATCTGCACCTTTCTTTCTTTCTTTCTTTCTTTCTTTCTTTCTTTCTTTCTTTCTTTCTTTCTTTCTTTCTTTCTTTCTTTCTTTCTTTCTTTCTTTCTTTCTTTCTTTCTTTCTTTGAAAATTCGTTTTTGGGGAAAGGTAATGGCGCAGTATCTGTCTCATATATCGGCGGACACCTGAACCGCGCCGTTAGGTTAGGGATAAAGGAGGAAGTGAACGAAGAAAGGAAGAAAGAGATGCTGTAGCGGAGGGCTGGAATAATTTCGACCACCTGGGGATCTTTAACGTGCACTGACATCGCACAGCTCACGGGCGCCTTAGCGTTTTTCCTCCATAAAAACGCAGCCGCCGCGGTCGGGTTCGAACCCGGGAACTCCGGATCAGTAGTCGAGCGCCCTAACCACTGATACACCGCGGCGGGTACAAACGATCGGTGTATATATGCGGTGCACTGTGGTACACATGCCAGCGACAAGAAAACAAAAATGGAATGAAACGAAAGCGTGTTCCTCGAGATCGTGCTCCGAACATTCAGCGAGGCGCCTTGGGGCGCCTTCGGCGACGACGCTTACAGCTCGCCGTGTCTGCTCGATCGAAACGTGTGGTGTGGAGAGAAGGCAAGAGAGGGGAGGGGTTAGATAACCGGGCAATGGCACCACCGCCTCCGGATAAGAGGGAATTGTCAATTACGGACGCACATTGCGGCGCACCCTCCATGCAGCGATCATATATATTACGGGCAGGGGTGGAGAGGAGGGCATCACTTTATTTGTTTTTCTCTTTTTCTGTTCAAGGAACGCAGCTCGAGAAGTCGCGCTCGATGGATAGACTCGTGCGAGCACTGCCACCCTCCTCCCCCTCCCTCCCACCGCGGACAAGCGCAGTAATTTGTGTGAGCCCGGTGGAAATGCCTGTGATTCGGAGCGGCTGGATAAGGAAAGATAACAAAAAAACTGAGTTGTCTCGCAATCGACGACCGTCGATGTCGCAACTCGAATGCTCGACAAACACCGCCTAACACGCGTCGTCTGAGACAGCGAGGAGTGCGCTAAATGTACAGGATAGGCGAAGCCTATAGGTATGCTCGAGACCGCGCTATATACACACTTGCTGCTGCCGTGAGCTTCAGACAGATTGAACGCAGTGGAAGGCGAAGAGCGTAAATGTCCTCAGAGTGGTTCGTCCTTGCGTCACGATGTTTGCTCGACGAAAAAAACGCCTCTCATTCCTGAGATTCCGATGCGTCTTGTTTCAATTTGTCCCGCGACTCACTACGCGTGTTGCGTGGTTGCGTGGGAATTTTTTTGTTTCTAAGCGTCCCCTCCGAGAAGACAGATGGAGTGTCAACTCAACTTTCTCTGATTTCCATTTTGACTTCGTCGTTCGCCGCAACGATGTCCTTTTCCCCTTCAATTTTTTCTCCTTGTCCTTTTTTTTTTGTGTCAAAACTCGACACGATGGCCTCGATGTACGTTATAGTGCAACAGATGGCGCTTCTTTCGAGATATCTGCCCCCAAGTGCATTCCGGTGTTGCAAACATTCCGACCTTTCGCCAAGCGAAGAAGCATGCAACGAGCTGTGCCTTTCCCACGAACCGCGACGCGCGAGAAGACGTCACATTGCTTTTTTTTGCAGTTACTGGATGACACTGCTGCGTGTTTTAGACGTACTAGCTGCGTTTGACAAAATGCGCGGAGAAAGTCTGCAATCGTGTTACGAAAGCATAAAAAACGTGACAACGCTCGGGGAAAAAGGAGATGGTGCAACGGTAGCTTTATTAAAGTTATGCCGAAAAAGAAAAAGAATTCAACCGTCGTTGTTTTTGTTGCTTCTAGAAGATTTAACGGATATGCGAATGCATGGTCTCATCCCCCGTGAATCAGATGTATTAGAGACATTTAGAATAGAATGACCCTATCGGTTAGGGGCTTAAGGGAATAGCAGTGCTCCAGTGCGCATGCGCAGGACACTAACGCCCCTCCCTCCGGTTACTCTCCTACTGGACCGGGCAGTCACTCTCCGCTATTCTCCTATGCCCTTAATCGATAGGGCCACCCTATTGATAAGGTCATTTTGTTTATAAACGTCCCTATTAAAGCATCGGTGAGATGGTGAACTGAAGAAAAGGTTTCAATATTAAATTGAGGTCAACACAGCGAGCTATGGAAAGAAAAATAATAGGTCTTAAACTAAGTGAGAACAGAGAAGATTAGGTCAGGAACAAACGGGAGGTAATCAATTATCTCCCATAGCTGAGATCAAGAAAAGGAAATGAGCATGGGCATGTAAGGTAGTGCGAAGGTAAGATAATTGATGTTCCGGGCCGGTGTGCGAACAAGTCAGAGCCTGAGATATATAGTGGTCTGCCACTCTTGATAACCCGTGAGGCTCGTGGGGGCTACCTACGACAACTGACTTATAATAATAATTGTTTTTTTTTGGGGGGGGGGGGAAGGAAATGGCGCAGCATCTATCTCATATATCTTTGGACACCTGAACCGCGCCGTAAGGGAAGGGATAAAGGAGGGAGTTAAAGAATGAAGGAAGTAGAGGCGACGCAGTGGAGGGCTCCGGAATAATTTCGACCACCTGGGGATCTTTAACGTGCACTGACATCGCACAGCACACGGGGGCCTTAGCGTTTTGCCTCCATAAAACTGACTTGAGGGACTGGTTTTGCGTATTTGGCACCCTATGTCGACAACGAAAAATAAATTAGAAATGCGGCGATAAAGAGCTTCTCATGTTTTGTCCCCCTGGTGAGCCGAAGAAGTGAGAAGAGTACCTCTCTTCGTTCTCTCTCTTCCTCAACAAGATCACTGCTTCTCATTGAACGTTATTTCTTTATTTACGCCCTCCGCTTTTTACTGTGCGTTACTTTCTCCTCATTTATTTGGGTAGCACATTAGGCCCACTTTATTCCTATTAACGCAGCGGATTCCCCGTGAAGCGTACGTCAATGCGTTCGTCCAGGCTGTAAAGTCTCCCTAAAATCAGTTTTTTTCCACGCCATCTTTACTTCATTAGTGTAAACACAGTGGCCTTTACGGCCAGTTAAGCGACAGCGTTCACAAGTGCTCACAAACCTGACCCGTCATTTTGTTGGTTTCTTGACAAAAAAGAGATCGCGTCAAAGTAGCCCTCTGGATCAAAACATCCTGCTTTGACGACCTACATTATGCTGCTTATTTATGAAACCACCGCTCTGCCCTCTATAAACACGAAGTGGTCCCTTTGCTCGCTAAAAGCTTGCGCACGTTGTTGTTTACGTCCCAGATTCCAGAGCATCACCGAGAAGCTGGGCAGGTAAGGACGACGCATCGTGCCGCCCACATTACTGTAAGGCTACACAGACATTATGTGGCCTTGACGGAAGGAAGCGCACATAGAGAAATGTAAATTGAGTGTGGCAGGACAAAATGCAATCAGATAAGATCATGCATCAGGTTGCCTGTAAGAGCACGGATAGGATCCCACGCATGCGTTTTTGTCTGCTTGTAGTTATGTATCTACCAATTCCGGGGCGAAATGATCGTTCCTGGTAGCTGCGTTGTAAATTGTAAATTGGTTTTTGGGGAAAGGAAATGGCGGAGTATCTCTCTCACATTTCGGCGGACACCTCAATCGCGCCGTAAGGGAAGGAATACCGTCAAGCTTCACCCATTTCCGCTGACGTTTTCAATCGAATCCGCGGTACCGCCATCTTCAGTACTATCGTGTGATCAACTCGGTAGCATCAAATGCAGGACAAAGTCCTCTCTCATTATTTCTAATTAGCCCTGTCCTGCGCCAGCCACGTCTGCGGTACGAACTACTTTGCATTAAGCATCGCGCTTCCAGTGCGAGTCAAGTGTTCCGCGGCGTTCACTAATAACCGGTGCACGTTCTTTTTGCACCGCAAGTGCGATTCAGGGTGGAAAACAACGACTCGATGCGCCACCCTTGCACGTCTACTTCCTCCGGGGCGTCGCCACCTTACCCCCTCCCCTCCACTTTCTACCGCCGAAAGGAAGAACGGTGAAGCGCGACGCCTTGGTGGAAAAGCCCTTGAAAACGCCCCCGGGGGGATGTCGTGAGGAAGTAAAGAAAAAAGAACTAAAATAAAGTAAAGAGGACGCAGGCGCCGTCACGCGTGTCTTATGTCACAGTTCTCCTCTGTGCCTGCCCCTTCCACACCGGTCTCTCCCTTTCTCTTTCTCCTGGGTCGCCATTGTTACTGATATTCTTTTTTCTTTTTCTTTTTGTGGCTGCTGTGTTTCTTTGGTGTCGTGACACTAGGCCTCTTCTTCCGCGTGACCCGGGAGGAAGTAACGGAGACTGGTCCTCTTCGCTGACCCGTCCTCGGAGACGAAGGAGAGAGTGCGCGAATGTTTTAACGGACGAGGCAGGAAGTTTGTTCCGGCCTGTGTCGACGTCGTAGACTTGTCATCCGTGCTCAGTTTTGAAGAGACAGCGGCTTCGAATTACGACGCGGGGTGCACAGGTTGAGCTCACTGTCAAATCGGTGTGCGTAGCAGTGAAACGATGCTGTCTCTGGACTGAATTAAGCCGGTAAACAGGTAGCGCTGGAGACAGGCGCTGGGAACGTCGGAAATGATCGTGAGGCGAGTGGCATTCCGACAGGTCGGGTAGTTTTGAAGTTTCTGAACGACGCCGGCTTCTTGGCTCAGTACTATAATGATTTTCTTCAATGCGGCGAACATGTGAAGGAATTGCAATCTACCCGTAACGCGAACACTCCTAGAATCATCAGCACCGCCGTCATCATGACCGCTAGCATTACCTCCAGCATAACCACAATCGTCAGCATCAGCACAATCGACGGAATGCATGCGTAATCATTATTACACTGCTATAATGGTTTTCTTAGTACGATGAAGAGGTGAAGGAAACTGCATTAACACCTCTTTTTGTGCTAGTTAGTTGGTGCATACTTGAATTAGAGAAAAACTAGCGCCAAACCATGCAAACCACAAGACAGGAACGAAGACGAGACTCAAGCGCTTGTGTTAGCGCGTATCTCTCGTCTTCTTTCTCTTCTTGTGGTTTGCATGGTTTGGCGCTAGTTTTTCTCTAATTCAGGTGAAGGAAATGCAGACGATATTCACCACTAGCATCATCGCCGTCCTTACCACTAGCATTACTTCTATCGTAACCACAAGTATCCCCACCATAACAATCGACGAAATGCATGCGTAATAGTCGCCATATCTCGTCATGCCCTCCCATATTTCGTTTCTTCCTGTTTTTCTCATTAACCCTTCCCCTCTTCCTTAGCTTGGAGCAGCAGACCAGAGACGTGTTCCTCTGGTCAACTTCTCCCCATTTTTTAATTTTTTTTAATTGGTTTTGGGGGGAAAGGAAATGGCGCAGTATCTGTCTCATATATCGTTGGACACCTGAACCGCGCCGTAAGGGAAGGGTAAAGGAGGGAGTGAAAGAAGAAATGAAGCAAATTAAACATTTTCTTTCCATGATGCAGGTGAAAGGCGTTGTTACACACATTTAGACGATGACGTTCGCGGCAGTAAGCGTGTGAACTTAAGGCCACTCGCGAAAAGGAAATGATTACGTCGAACAACGCCACGACCAAAAAGGAGATCACTACGGCTGGCCAACAGCGCTGGGTTCAGCTTTACTCTCCCGATAGACACATTGGCCAGGAAGCTCCAACTGGAAAGCCTTATAAATTCCTCCTTCCGCAATCTATACTGCCGCCCAGTGCTGACTTAAACTCATCCTTCTCTTCCTGGAGAAAGTTTGCAACGTTCCTAATAATGAGCGCACAGGGCATGGTGGTATATAATCACAGTCCGCTGAGCGCCACGAATCGGTGGGGGCACATGGCCGCGAGGCGATTGTTCCACTGATCTCGAGGTCTTCCACTGCGCTCCGGGGACGCCAGCGGACGAATATAGATGAGAAGAAAATTCGGGAACGCCCAAAGCCGGCAGCGTGGATTTGTATGCGTCTTGCGGAGCGCGCACTTGCAGCCTAGCGCTCTCTGAGTTAATCTGGATTCCCATTACACACGGCCACTTGTACGGTGACCTCTTCGCCCACTTCCGTACACGGAGCCGCCTCCGCACACGCCATTATGCAGCCGCCCTGGAACGGTCCGTATGAGCGCCGCAAGCGATTGAGCTGTATGCATAGTTCTAGGGAATGGGCTTCAGCTCGAGCAGCTCAATCTTTGGGCCACCACGGCCTACTTGCTTAAGCACCCCTTCCCGACCCGCTTCACGACCTCCACCCTCACACGCTGCATACAGGGTAAAATAGGCTTTCGTGAGCCTAAGAAGGCACTGCAGGATAAAATATACAGGACATGACAGACAGTTTTCGAGACTCTGCCAGCAGGGTCATGTCTACACCAATGGGCAAGGAAAAGTAGCTTCCATTGCTGTCCAAATTGGTCCAATTATCCACCGCATCGTACTACTCGCTTCAACCGCAGCGGTGCCCTACGGTCAGAGCACCCGGCTTGTATGCCGGACGCTCGGGGTTCGATCGCCACTGCCGCCAGGCAAGCGCAGGTTTTCCGGTAGGTAGACAATAGCTCTCCTCTGGCATGACGATGTGTTCCTCTGGGGAGAAACGCTTGGAAAAATGGGCCTTTGACCGCAGTCCGTGTGGATCCTGAACATTAGGCATGGCTCTCTTTGGTTAAGCTGCCCACGTGCCATTAGTATGAAATCATCATCATCGCCATCATCGAACCACTCACTTCCAACATCCCGCCGTTACCCACTGCAACAGGGAGTGTTGGATGAAGCCGCCTAGGAAGAGAGCTCTCAAGACTGACCTGTAAAAACGTCGGCGACTTGCGCGCGCTCCCTTCTCCTGGTGCCTACGAGTCCTCGAGGGTGCGGAAGGGTCAAGCAGTACCACAGTCTGCGCCGCCAAAGATGCCCGGCCGTAATCGAGCGTACATCGTCACGTTGCGCGTAACCGCCCCTTTTGTTCTTTTCTCTTCTCGCGCACGGCCGTCGTAGTCGTCGCCTCCCTCGGACCTGCCGCAACTTCCTCGACCGACCAGAGACGGACGGCGTACGTATGTATATACGTAATCCGGTTTGTGAGCCGCTCGAGCCTCGCTTAGAGCCGTATATATACACTTTCTTATCCGTCCACTCGTGCGCGGAGTTGTGGCGCTCCACGAGGGTTGCCCTCTCGCTAAGGGGCGCGGGACCTCTCATTTCGTCGACGTTGCCCAATCCGTATACGCGCCCGTGTCTCCCCCCCCCCCTTTCTTCTTCTTCCCGGAGAAGCTGCAGGAGTTAGGCGGGAGGCGCAAGCGCATTGCTCACCTTCGATCCGACCGATAATTGCCACCCAGACGTGACGCCCGCGCGCGCGTCGACGACAGAAGAGAAAGTAGAGGTCGCATGCGAGGGAGCGGGCCTCTGGTGTCGCGCGCGCGCCAAAACATCTTCGTGACGTCATGATCTATTCGTTCTAGACTTTGTTTTTCCTTCGGGTGTACCGCCTCCCCCTTCTCATCCCCAGCCTCTTCTGCTTTTCTAATGTAGTGCGTGAGTCATGTCGCCCTAATGAGTAACGTGAAGTTGTTGGTGATGTGGCTCTCGCCGTTGCATGCTTCTTGAGGCACTGCCGGAAAACGCGTGTAACTCGGAGACAGGAGGTACCAGCCGCTGAGAGGATTCAGTGTGGAGCGAGGCAAACATTGAACCGCACTTTGTGGACAGCAAGAAGCAGCAAATCCGGTTGCTTGTTGTATACACGAGAAAAACGAGTAAGCGAGTTGCAGTATCTGTTTGTAACATGGTTGGCTTATTGTGGAGAAAGGTAGAGCAGGATGCACTGAGGACCCTAGCCATTCGTGATACCTCTTCATGCTTTTCTCGGATCTTACGCAACGGATGGCGTGATTTTTTTTTTCTCGCACCAAAATGTACACCTCCTCTGGTACTCAACTTGCTAAGTTGCCAAAGGTAACATGGGTGTTCGCGTTGGCTGCCTTTGTTCAAGGTCTTAAAATGCTGGGCTTGTCTGTTCATAACGGACAGATGGTGGAATCAGTGAAAAAGAACGCAGGACAGGACCGTCTTGTCTTGTCACCCTGGAATGTAACTATACTTCGTTGCGAAGTGTCCGAGTGCCGTGATTTTAAGCGGCTGGCATTTCGCTTCGCACCCAGCAGTATTTTCGTCCTATACTCTCAACAAGGTTTCGAGAAGCATGGGAACAATATCGGAAGTGTATGTTTTCGCGCGTGCGTCACTTCCGCTGCTTCCACAGCATTCCAGGCTTAGAGTAGCGCTTAGCAGAAAAATTTTCTTTTCTGGAGAAGAAAGGTCCAGCAGTAGGAAGCTTAGTAGACCGGCCGTCTTCAAGGCAAATGAGTTAAATATTTCGAATACATTGCGGACGCACGTTAATTGAGTGCATCAGTAATTATGTGGGAAACATGGGAGGTCACTGTGACGGCGTCGTAACTTTCAGGGCATCACAAATAGCTCAAAGACTCAATTCACTTCTCTTCCAGATTACCGCTCCAACAAACCTCCCAGTGCCGGGTCGCTCATATAAAACATAATACCAATTTTTGAGTCCAGAGCAGGTAAATAAGCCATGGCGACTTTAATAATAATAATAATAATTGGTTTTTGGGCAAAGCAAATGGGGCAGCATCTGTCTCGATATATCGTTGGACACCTGAACCGCCCCGTAAGGGAAGGGATAAAGGAGGGAGTGAAAGAAGAAAGGAAGAGAGAGGTGCCGCAGTGGAGGGCTGCGGAATAATTTCTACCACCTGGGGATCTTTAACGTGCACTGACACCGCACAGCACACGGGCGCCTTAGCGTTTTGCCTCCATAAGAACGCAGCCGCCGCGGTCGGGTTCGAACCCGGGAACTCCGGATCAATAGCCGAGCGCCCTAACCTATTGAGCCACCGCGGCGGGTATGTGCAAATGGCACAGTTCACTATCCAAGCGAGTAGCTTCGTATTCGCGTTATAAGCACTCACTGACCGGGAACCCGCTTTTCCGGAAGATGCATAAGCTGGAAAGAACTAAAAAGAAAAAATTAACTACTTTAACGCCCTCGTTTTCCCAACCCAGTCTAGTTGGCGACCTGAAGGCCCGTTCGAAAGCGCGTTGAGCCACCGCGGCGGGAACCATGGGGACATTAGTACTAGTTTCAGGACAAATTTCTCTGCTCCCACATACGCCGCGGTTTAAGACAAGGCGCAGATATTAGTTACATGGCACACAAAAGAGAAGTGCTGTGCAGAGTTCAATGACAGTGGAAAGCATATTTGGTGTAACGGTGGACGGCACTTTAGGGCTCAGTAAGAGTGACGTTGAACGGTGCTCTACACCAAGCTTCCACTCAAACGGTTAAAGCAAGGCGGCCCTTCTCCGCCTGCCATTTATTTCAGAAGGGAAGCTCGTAGAACGCATTACAGTCGCCGAGCGATCGGAGCACGTCGACGCACTGCCTCGAGCCGTCCCGATCAATCAGGAAGCCTTCGTTGCGCAGCCCCACTGAGCTTGTCACGAGCCACACTGCTGCGTGTATTACAAAGTTCTCTCTCCTCTCGTCATCATTACAGTCAACTCTTGAGCTCCAATTGCTCAAACAGCGTCATGGTCTACCTCGGGCCCATTCGACTGAAGTGCGCCGACGGTTTCAGCGCAGCACTTGGCAGGCAACGTCAGCTTGGCCACGTCTACGAATCTGGCTCCATTAGGACCTCAGAGGACCGCTGTGTTTAAACTCGGCAGAAGTATTTCGCTATAGTAGTTGTTCTCTGGAGCCATTGGTGGCGCGCGCCGCCACCCGTTTCAAATGGGACGCTATTACTATCTATCCATCGTACAGCTAGGTGATACAGACATCCCTGTCACTTCTGGGGGAAGGGCAAATATATCGCAGTCCTTTTGTGATTCATGTTCCACGGACGCGTTGCCATAGATGCGAGCAGAGTATAGCCTAATTGATTTGCAAGAGAAAAGACCCCTCCGCTGCGGCGCGTGATATGACGGCCACGATCAAGGAAGAGACTCGACACCGTCGTCCGTAGGTCAACCGTACAGCCTTTGCGGTGCTTACAAAAAGAAATATATGCAGAAGAAAGCGCTAAGCGAGCTCATAACAGCATGACGGCCCCCATCGGGTCATCCCTCTCTCGCTAAAGGCCACGTCGAGAGTCCTAGGTAGGCTTAGCTTCGTGCGTCTGTGCGTTCGTGTAGCACAGGGAGGCGCGCAGCGTTCAGGCGGCGAGCGGAAGCGGTAGAAGGAAGCGCTCGAAATAGATGGCGCCCACTTCCTTCCTCGTGGTCCAGCCTCCGCGGAGGGGTCCCGGCGAGGTCACGTTCCCTCGCCTCGGCCCAGAATCGCCTCCTCCTCGCGGCCGGACGGGGCAACGCGGCGATGACTGCGCGGAACCGATCGCCGTCCAGAGAGAGAGGGGGAGTGTGGGAGAAAGTGAGAGCGATGGATAGTAGCGCAGGAAAGGAGGCTGGCCAGGATGAGTACTATCACTACTACAGTTGTTGGCACTACTAACTGCTACTACTTCGCTCCGCGCGTACACGTCTGTGCTTCCTCAACCAGCGCCAGATACGGAAGGCTCGCCCCGATTCGGTCGGCTTCTAGCTGCTCCTACAGCGTGGAGGCGGGGAAATAGGTAGCCTAGTCTCCCTTGTCATGACGGTGCAGTTGCGCCTTCGCGGGGATGGAGTCAAAATATGGGGTCTGGAGACATGGATGTGCCGTGCGTGTCGTTAGTGGTGTTGGTACGTGCCCTCAATGTTTAGCGCGTTCAACGTTATCGAAAGCATAAGAGGCTCTTGCGCGCAGTAAACGCTCCGCAATGGGTTCGAGGAGGAGTTGGAACGATAGAGCTTCAGCGTCGCCTTATGGGCGTTCAGCCGCAACTTGAACACCACGCGAGAACCGAAAACCACATCTTGACGGCGTTGGTAGAGAGTAGATATGCGGCCTCATATGTGCTTGGGTCTTCACAATCATCATCATCAGCTCACTTACATGCACTACAAAACAAAGGCCTCTTTCATTGATCTCCACCTCCATTTAACCCTGTCCTGTGCTAGTTACGGTCGTCTATTTCCTGTAGACTCCCCCCCCCCCCCCCCCGCCTTTTGCCGCCCTTTGCTACGTCTGAATGTAGGTTAGAAAGTCTGGAGTCAGCCACATTTCGTGATGAAGACGTGGGCGCAGGAGGTCCACCTCTAGAGTATGTACTTGGCATCGCAACGGAACGCTAATCAAGTTTCGTCTCAGGCTTCTTATATGCTTATTCGTCGCTTCGCTGAAATGTAACGCCATTGTAAAAGCCACAGCCAGCAACGGCAGATCAGCGGACGGATTATCAAAAGTGTAGGCGCGAGGGAAGAATTCGCGACTACATGTTCGTTCCAGTTATCTCGACAATCATGATGAGCCTAGTGAACGGCACCGAAGTCCATGAACAATCATGGAGCGTTGAAATCTACGAACTGGTTATAGACTTCGGCCTTTGATTATCTGATGAGAAGCCTCTAAAGCGAGGCAGCGTCTTAACGAGACAAGTTCAGTGAATCTTACCATGCGGTATCCCGCCCCGTTCATAGCGGCTTAGTCAACAAGTTTTGAAGAAACAGATTTTAACAGCCGACCGGAAAGACCGTTGGACTTGATAATAGACGTTGCTTTGGATAGTTTAAAGTTAACGTTGAGTATTCCCAAAAGCAGCGGAAGTGTTCGGACAAAAGGCAAACGCCTGCTGATTACCAACTGGCTCATTAGTGATGCCAAGCAAGCTCAGAGGCACACTTGGCAACCTCATTAACTTGCTTGGCTTCACGAATAAAATCCCTTTGTATTGTCAGAACCTATATGTCTGCGCCGCTCTTTCGTGTTTCGCCCACTAATTGCAATGCTTTGCAGAGCAGTTGATACCAACCGCGTGCTTGCCTTGTTCCTGTTAAGTGCGAAACCACTATTCCGACGGCTAAACCTCGAGCAAGATCTTGCGATGTTTGTGCGTTTGGGCCACAAATCGCTTATATATCCGCTACTGCGACTCTAACCCGCGGCGGCGCGAACAGATCAGCTTCGCTGGCCACTGCGCAAGAGTACTATAGCTATTGCCTCAGCCGATCACGCCTCGTGATTATGATGATGGTGATGTCCTCAGGCTTAATAGAGAGTTTTAGTTTCACGTACGTAGAGCTCTTAAGGGTGACCAGTGCGCATGCGCAGAACGCAAAGGGTATGCGCGAGTCTCACGTACGTACATGAGATTCGGATTTTTACGTTGCGTTCTTTGCGTTGCTTGCGTACGTAGCGTTGACAAACATGGCGGCGCCCTGCCCGCCCGCTTCACGGCGATAATAGGTTCGTCGCTTATCCTTCAAGGCTATATCGTGTTCTAAACTGTTGTATACGCAGTCGATTTGCTCATTGTTACCCTCGCATAAAGTTTCAAGCGACAAATAACTTTTGTTTTTCAGAGATAAGGGCGATTTCCCAGTTGTTAAGCCTAACGATGCAGCGCTCCGACTTAGTTCTACTGGCTTGGCTTTTACTCGTCTTGTCTTACAGTGGCAACAGCAGTGTCTTCATCTGTCAGTAGATGGTGCTAGGAAGAACGCACGGCGTCTGTCGTGTACGTGCAACTAAAAGGGTTTGAAACGACATGCGCGTATGCTACGTATACAATTCTCACGTTTGCGTACGGGAACTCTGTACGTACGTGAAACTGAAACTCTCTAATAGCACATACCCACGGCGGGGGTATTGCAACAAGGAAGGGGGGGGGGGCGGCAGTGCACTCTCGCGCTGTTCATTGCACATCATCAACTTCCATCTGCGGCGCGAGGACGCAGAGAGAAAATTCTCTTTCTTCATCGTCGTCGTCATCGTTAATGCAATTCTGCTTTCGCCCATTTGTAGAATATAGGCTAAAATTCTGTCATTTTTTCTAAATATTTTTTCCTCCCACCTTCCTCCTGTCTCTCTTCTGCTTTGGACGCTCGAATATAGCCACCACGAAGACAAATACGCGGGTGAAGGAGGACACAAGCGTCAGCGGTGGACGCCCGTACCGTCCACGGTCATTTGCACGTCCAAACCGTCAGCGCAGAAGCGCGCGCGCGCGTACTCAAGTCTCCGCTTGAAGCTCCACTCGCAGCGAGGAGGAATGCTTCTTCCACCTGTCTCCCGAGAATAACAACGAGAATTCCATCCACGCGCGCAGCCTCGTTCCCTTCAGCGTCCAATCGTTTCCTAATCTATCGCGCGTTCTTTTCTCCTTGCTATCCGCAGCCTTGCGGCGTCGAGCGGTTTCGAGAGTATCTATCGGCGCTCCCGGGACGATTTGTCTCGCGCATACTAAAAATAAGACCGCCGCCTTGTGATGCGTCGCCGACTGTCGCGTATAGTATGTGGGCGCTTCCGTCCCGCCGACGGTGGCGGCAGCACCCTGCAGTGAAGAGCGCGCGCAGCGTAGACAAAAGCTGCCTTCTAGCCGCCTATACCGTATCGACTCGAATTTAACAACCGTGGTTGTAGCTTTCCTCTTGCGATCGGTAACCCTCGAACTAGGGCAAGGTGGCAGGGAGCTTGGGGGCCGGGTGGGCCGCGAACTGGAGGATCCGTTCTAAGTCAAGTCTTTTTCAAAAGTATGCAGCCCAAGGTGTTTCAATCTGGGCCATATGCTGTGTGGCTCGTTACGCACCGTCAGCGCTGCAGTTTTCTCGATGGTTGGAGGAACACTCGTCTTAACCACTCCAAAAGCAAGGACTCCAACGGATGCTGCAAGTGTCCGAATAAACGGCTTTTAAGCGAATCTCAGTACCCATAAACTGCTTCAATCATTCTCGTCAAGCGGTCGTCAGGTGTACATGAAGACGACAGGTTTAGAAGCGCACTGCTTTACACTTTGCCTCTGGCTTCTTCTAGCTTCGACGAATATGCTGCACGTTCTCAGACATTGATTGAGTGCAGAATACTACGAATGCTTCTCTATTTATTCTGTATCAAACGCTTCCTGGTGGGCTGAGTCGCCACCGATGTCCTAGCATGCACAGAAAGCTCTGAAGTTAATCTGGTGTCCAAACAAAGTGTTGACCAGGTGAGCTCGGGCCCTAAGGACCTTGTATGGGCAGAGATGTGAGCGCCTCCCGGAGAATGTACCGCATGTGGCCATGCAATCAAAATGTACCTTGGCTTGTTTGGATGCCTATTAGTGTAAACAGTGCTCAGATCGAAGCACTGGATGAGGAAATACTCGACACCACTGCGAAGTGGTGCTTGCTATCAACCTGTCTTTGTCTTGCCGTTCATCCCTAAGCGCAGTTTACATCACGTCATCAAAGCACAAACAACGCCTAGAACTGCAACAGTAAACAGCAGATAAGGGCGTTTGTTGAAGCCCAGCTGATGATCCATTCTAAAAGGGTGCTTCGGCGCAGCAACACAGGACGAGGCGAACAGTACAAAGCACTGAGTGCCCGGTAGTTCAGAACTGGGCGCTTCGTGCCGAATGGAGTACAAGAGTACATGATGTTCATTTTGGCGGTAAATTCAGCGCGAAGGGACGAAGGACACAGAAAGGGGTCCTTCTTCCCTTCGCGCTGAATTTACTGCCAAAATGAACTACATCCAACTCGCCCAACTCACCATTCTTCTGCAGTACATGGTGTTCAGTTGAAATCCACGGCCGGAGTACAACAGTATGCATTGGCTGTGGGTGTTTGCGGAGGTTTGATGTACAGCTACCGGTGTGACGGGGGAAGGCTATCCAGTTCTGCTGCTACAGTTAACTACTGTGATAGCTGAATGTCACAACAGTCGACTGACCACTCCGACTTACTGTGGGAGCACCGCAGTTGTGTCCTGCTACCCAGTAAAATGCAGAGTGAAATGATAGCGGTGTACCCTAAATATGACTTACCAGAAGAGCCATTGTCAAGGAGCAAAGGATCTGTTTTATTATGTCTTGGATCCCCCCCTGCACACAGCCGCAATTTTTTTAGGACTGAAACCTGATTCTGCTAACTCTAAGCACAAAAAAATATTGACATCCTTTCGACACTCGGATCGGAAACAAAGCAATCATTGTCGCTCGTAGCCTCTATTCGCGTTAATACGGTACTCTGAAGCGAGCCGGATTCGCCGGCAGCCTTGCGAGACGCAGCGTCCCTGTTCTTTCTTTTTTTCACATGTGCGACTACGCGATGGAGGCGCGATGTGCGCCCTGATAGCGTTAATCCGTGCGCGTTCCAGGGCATCTGGAGCGTGCGTGTACGATGCACGAAGAAATAATCCGCCCCTGTCGCAACATGAGCATAGTAGAACTGCGCAACATTCACTAGAATCCGGTATTATAGCGAATACGTCAAGCATTTTTTTTCCACCGGTGAGGAATGAAGATGGAATTGATACAAGGGCGACCTCATGACTTGTAGTGAGTCATATGGGGCAACAATGAAAGGCATCGGTGCAATCGCAGACGATCTCGAAAAAAAATTAGAGCATGGCCTTTGAGCTCCACTCGTAGGTATACAATGAAACGACATGCATACCAAGCACGAACATTTCCCTTTAGTGTTTAATACCTGATCTTTTTATTGCATATTTTATATATCAGTTGAAGGAGGCATCGGTACACTCTGAACACGAATACGTCTAATATGGGAGTAAAAATGGAGTAAGCTGTCTACAGGGGACAGCTTATTCCATTTTTACTCCAAGGGAGTAAGCTGTCCAAGGGAGGAAGCTGTAAGGGATTAAGCTTACTCCAAGGGAGTAAGCTGTCCAAGGGAGGAAGCTGTAAGAGAGTAAGCTTACTCCAAGGGAGTAAGCTGTCCACAGGGGACAGCTTACTCTATTTTTACTCCAAGGGAGTAAGCTGTCCAAGGGAGTAAGCTGTAAGGGAGTAAGCTTACTCCAGGGGAGTAAGCTGTCAAAGGGAGTAAGCTGTAAGGGAGTAAGCTGTAAGGGAATAAGCTTACTCCAAGGGAGTAAGCTGTCCACTAGGGCACAGCTTACTCCCTTTCTAATCTTTTCTGTTTAGAGTGTAGGGGAAAAAAAGAAAAAAATTCGGGCCCTTCTCTAGGCGGAGTGCCGCACATACTACGATTTAGGTTTTGGGACTTGAGCAATAGGCTCAGTTTTACAAATTTTCTTGTCTCCTTGTGTTTTCCTGTTTTGTCTATGTGGAGGACCAGGAGCAGAAGCAAAAACCTTTGCTCAGTGTCGAATATGTGTTCTGCTCAGAGAACTTGCTGACACGTAGCCTGTACAACGCGTACTCATCAATATGGACAGCTGTCATGGATGGGACGGGAGCGCTTTTCGAAATGACAGGGAAACGCTAGCTTCCGAATGCATTAAATGTTGTTGCATGATATGGAATCTTCTAAGGCCGTCAACCTCTGAATATAATGCATGTGCCACTAGGCATTGTATATACACACTTCAGCATTATCATGCCTACAAATGAATTTTTATTATTTTATTTTCGTGTGCTCCCTTTTCTATCATCGTAAGTCCTCAACGTCATTGATTGTATGCTAATGTGCTCCTTTCACCGCACTCATCGTGGTCATAAATTGTCTTTCGGTGTCCCACCCCAAAGCTGCAGTCGCCCTCCCCTTCAGTGATGATTACTGTGTTCCTCGTCCACTAGTCGAACACGACCGTCGCCACCAGCGGATTCGAGCCCACCCCGGGCCAAGGCCGTCTCCTTTTTCCCATAGTTTTTTTTTTTTACGAGAGCTTTCAATGCCCCGAACGTGCTTCAACGACCTCCCTGCAAATTTTCTAACATAATGACTTCACATTAACGCTCAGCCCTCTCCAATTAGTTGTCCCCTTTATTAATGTCCGCTCTGTAATGTTACCAATTGACAGGTTAATCAGTTCGACACACCACGTGTCCAGCGCCAGGCCGCGCTTTTGTTCTCACGACCTCCCGCGTGGATCTCACTAAATAAGCACTTATCAAATGCAATTAATCCTCCCTTGCTCTGCCGCCAGGGGGAGAATGCGCTATTGTCTTGAGAGCCAGTGAGTTCATACCCACATGCTCGCGCTCTCGGACGAGAGCAATGGCTTTCGAACACTAGAGGCGCCCGCTTCGAGGAACGCAGTTTCTCAGGGCACCGCCCAGCGGCAGAGGCTATTACGCCGAACAACTAACCCTCGGCGACGAGGACAAACGACGTTTCTGCGGAGCTGAGGTCGATGCTGCGCGTCTACGCTCCGCTGGGTGCTCAGAACGCGCGAAGCGTGTTTCACAGTTAAGACCGCCTCCGTCTGCCTCACTCGATTAGCGCGGCGTTGTGCAAGCCGTCGGTGGCACGAGCCAATCGGGTCTCGAATTACACGAGCACGTTCGCTCGCACATCGGCGCCTTACGTTGCCTGCAAGCCCCGCCGCGGTGGCTCAGTGGTTAGGGCGCTCGACTACTCCGGGTTCGAACCCGACCGCGGCGGCTACGTTTTTATGGAGGCAAAACGCTAAGGCGCCCGTGTGCTGTGCGATGTCAGTGCACGTTAAAGATCCCCAGGTGGTCGAAATCATTACGGAGCCCTCCACTACGGCACCTCTCTCTTCCTTTCTTCTTTCACTCCCTCCTTTATCCCTTCCCTTACGGCGCGGTTCAGGTGTCCAACGATATATGAGACAGATACTGCGCCATTTCCTTTCCCCCCCCAAAAAACAATTAATTAATTAATTGCCTGCAAGGCCCCGCGAGCGAATGTGTATACAAGAATGTGCGCCTTAGGGACGAACTGTGCGATGTCAGGGCACGTTAAAGAACACCAGGTGGTAGAAATTTCCGGAGCCCTTCACTACAGCGTCCCACATAGCCTGAGTCTCTCTGGGACGTTAAACCGTCATAAACTATAAACTGAAGTTGGCCTATTTCCATAGATTACCGCGTTCTCGAGGCAAAGGAGCTAATTTGATTCTACAGGAAAGATTTTGTGTTCGACAAGGTCAAATAAATGGCTGGCGGTTTAGCACAGCTTAGCACGAGATTTTGTGCGAAAGCACAGTTTTTTGCAGGCGGACACCGCCGGCCATGCAACCTCTAAGCGCGATTGAGGTGTCCACTGACCCGGGGAGCCAGTTATGCGCGTCTACAACTTTTTCGTCGTCAGTGCCAATTTACCCAATGTACGCCGGTGTACTATACTCCAATGCCGCGTTTCTGCAGCAATGTTGTCAACATCCAACGCGTATTGCTCTAGTGTCGTGTTTCTGCCACAGCGGTGTCATGCACGACAACGCATGCAGCGCACATCTCTTGTCACTACCGCCACATAGCTCAAGGCACGAATATTAGTTTGATAGTAGTATTCTTTGATGAAGATGATTATGTCCAACCTACAGCGCGAGAGCGTGTTGCAGTTTAACACGAGCCGTGTTCGGTAGCGGTGATAACATCAATTCTCTCTCGCAGTGTCCAGCGAAGCTGACCTTCGGGCCGCTGCGGGTTGCAATCCCAGTCGCCGATATTTATTTGATTTATTTGCATTTGTCTATTTCACTTGGCACAAACGCACAAACGTCGCAAGATCTTATTCGGAGTTTACCCGTGTCCAACGATATATGAGACAGATACTGCGCCATTTCCTTTCACTAGTAATAATAATTGGTTTTGGGGGGAAGGAAATGACGCAGTATCTGTCTCGTATATCGTTGGACACCTGAACCGCGCCGTAAGGGAAGGGATAAAGGAGGGATTGAAAGAAGAAAGGAAAAGAGAGGTGCCGTAGTGGAGGGCTCCGGAATAATTTCGACCACCTGGGGATCTTTAACGTGCACTGACATCGCACAGCACACGGGCGCCTTAGCGTTTTTCTTCCATAAAAACGCAGCCGCCGCGGTCGGGTTCGAACCCGGGAACTCCGGATCAGTAGCCGAGCGCCCTAACCACTGAGCCACTGCGACTAAAAAATCAATTATTATTATTATTATTAGTTTACCCATGTGAATAGTGCTTTCGCTCTAAAATACTCACATGAAGGTTACTAATGTCGTAACGCGAATGATCCTGCGTTAGCATAGCCGGGACATTGAGAGGTCACTGTCGGGGAAGCTTCAACAAGAGTACCGGTTGCTGCGGCAGAGCCGCGGCACAGAGATCATTCTTGAACCGCGACCGGTAGCATGTTAAGCAGTTGTAGCGGAGCGGATTGTCCGGAAACTGTTTGGTAGACACCTCGGCTGCAGGCTATGTCTTTAATCTTGCCTTGTCTTGCTGATTCTGTCGACTCGCCTCTGACTTATCCATCGAAGTGCAGGGTTTTCTCGTCTAAGTCGCTTTGTTTGTGCTTCTGCGGCTCATGCTTCTCGCTTATGCATTGCCTTCTGTAGCTGCGGTTCCCTTAACACGAAGGGCAGGATTGTTTTAGCGGGCTCGGCGTTTTCGGTCCTAACTTCGAGCTCGCCGGATTACTTAGAGGTCTGAGGGTCTTGCTTACTAAATAACATTTCAGCAATAGTCGTTGTAGGTGCTGCAGCAAGTTTGCGTGTCGGCGAGGTGGAGGTTATTGTTTTCGTTGTGAGGAGTGCGCTACTGTGGCGGCAGTCGGCAGAGTAGCTGTCGGATTAGGTTGACGGCAATGCTGGTTGATTGTCTCGCTTTAGTCACGTGATATGCACAGCCCCCCCAATCCTTTCGAGAAGGATGCTTGGCTTTTATAAATGGAAAAAGAAAACCGGACAAATAAACATTTGTTTCCCCTGAGAGTGTGTCGCGTTTAGGTAGCATTCTGAGATTCTCACAGTGCCGTTTCATTGGCTGTGTGCCACGATGTCTCCGGAGTCAGCCAATGGGGTCAAACTGCCGCTAAAGTTCTCTGCGGGCTATTTTGTCGGCTGCCGGCACAGTAGTCTCGTCCTTTGTGTTGCCCTCATGCTCAGACAGCTTGTGTCGTCTTCTGTGCTAGCTGGCATGCTTGGCACGCTGATTGCAATCGCGTATGACAATGTCTTCTTGAGACCGCGCGTCCCACTCGAAAACAACGAAGTTATCGCGAAGCGCGAGGCACCAGATTCGTGCGCGTGGGGGTCACGTGATAGCGGGAGGCGCCGACACCGCTTTTTCGAGGAGCGAGCTAAGAGTAGCTAACGCTGTAAAATGAAATACCCTTGTCGTCGAAACCAGCCTTTTTTACAAGCAAACAACGATGCCGCGTAGATTTCTGAGGCTAAACTACATTGCAATTCGCTCGCGAGCAGTGATCACGGAGTCTTGACGTCAGTTAGAATCCGGTGGCAGGTAAAAAATGTTCGAT
Source organism: Amblyomma americanum (assembly GCF_052857255.1). Lineage (NCBI taxonomy): Eukaryota > Metazoa > Arthropoda > Arachnida > Ixodida > Ixodidae > Amblyomma > Amblyomma americanum. The sequence continues at coordinate 36,248,365 of NC_135506.1, read as the reverse complement.
TTTTTTTAACTCAACTTTTTCTGCAATGAATGCGTCTCTTCCTGGAAAGCGTAGCCATAGAGAGCCAAGCGATCGCTTTTTACTATGAACTTAATATGGATCGAGTGGCCCTTAGTGTGTCTTTCAGCGAGACGCGCTGTGCGTCATTGGTTGGTAGCGTATTAGCTTCATCGATCTTTCCTTCCCAGGGTTCTGATACAACAGCTACACGCGTGTGCGAGCTTGAACAATGACGGCGTGAACCTCGGATTGACAAAGCGTATGCGTTTCTTTGAAAGATCATCGCGAGACTGCGTAGAGACCTTAAGGCGGAGCACAGTGCGCCGCTCTTTCGAAGCCAGTATGCAGTGCGTCCTAGTTTCACTGTGCATAAGACGGCGGTGACTTGGAAAGCGATTGTGTGATAGCGACGATTGATCCAGACCGACCTCTGCACGTCCATTACGCTTGCGTTCACTTTACGCTTGGTTCTAATGGTTTCAGTTTGTTATGACTCATCGCAAAGCTCACAACTGTGGACACCATAATCGAAGTCACGAGTTTGGCCGCTTTCAATTTCAAACGGATGGGTTTTTTTTATTTTCGGCTCCGCCAAGATCGTTCGAGCAAAGGCGGCAGGCAACGAAGGGTAACGGCATCATCAGCATCGCGTATTGCCAGAAAGGGAAATACCTAGGCAATCGAAACACGTGGCACAATACGTTGAGAACGATTTGAAGTCCCAGAAATTAAAGTTATGAACAGCGGACGTCAAGGAAGATTTTATGTATAGTTCTTAGCGCACTAATTAATCCCCGTGGAAGCTCAGTATGGTCGGTTTCTGCTGGACACCGATTCGCTGGTTCCATTCCTGGCTTCAGCGGCTGCATTTCCGGGGAGTGAAATGAAAAAACACCCGTGTACTGAAACGCGGGTGCAGTTTAAGGAGGCCCGGGTGGCCGCAATTAATCCGGAGTCCTCTACTACGTCCTGCCTCGTGGGCCGGTCGATGTTCTGACGAGTAAAAATTTATAGATTGTCAACCTTTGTAACAGATTAACCGGTGCCACTGAAATTCGGATGCGCTATGAATACAATAGCGCGTCTCGTAACATCAGTGCCCGAATTTCTCATGTATTCGCACGAGTGAGATATCATTGATTGGTCGGAGCCCTTTCTATATATACGCTGAGTTGTCAGTCGTAAAGAGAGTAAAGGAGAAGCCCGGGAAGCTTAATCGTGAGAGCGTTCTGTTTGGCTACCCATCACTTCCCTACTCCACTCCCACCTTTCTCCGTTCCCTCACGGCGCGGTTGAGGTATCCATTGAGAAGTGAGGCAGTTACCGCGCCTTTCATTTCGTGATAACCAATCATTCCCATCACCGGGAGAAAGAAAGAGCGGACGCGAAAGTGAAGAGATCGTTGAAGCAAGTCTGAAGGCTGTCTGTGAAGGACGCGCGCATGGCACAGAATAACTTGGAGCGCAAACACGACGTCCTCAGGAAACCAGGTATACATCCCGCTATCCTTTAGGGTAACCGGTCGCTTTGCGTATAGGCAGCATCTCACTGTGCACCAGGTACAAACCGTGGGATTACCTGGTACTCGGCATACTGACATTGGCACCCGGCATATTAACTTTAAAGCATTAAAAGCCTCATTCGAAAAAAAAAAACTGTTTAGTCGCTCATAAAATTGGCCCATTACTGAACAGATGTGACGTCACCAAAGCAGATAATTCCCATTGGCTAGAGGGCAGTGACTTCACCTTCGCTTAAGGTATCAACACCTTCTAATGCTATCTTACTGTCAACACATAAGGTAATTAGGTGCTCTTGTGAATTCCATCACCGCCAGGGTAATTCATTTCTCCGGCCAGAAAGCACTGTGATTCTTCATTACAAACATGCTTTGCTGATTCCGCCTACCTCCCAGCGCCACTAGGGCTCCCCTGCTAGGCTGTGGCACGTGTCTGTTCGCTGTGGTGCGCACTTGAGCAGCAGAGTGTATATCTTACGCCAATCTGCGACGCGGTGGAAAGTGTTTTGCTCCCTAGAACAGTACGGGACAGGGCGACCTTGGGTGTCGGCGCTGAGGGCGCCTACACTGCCTTTTGTGGCGGCGTCGGCGCAGACTTTTTCTTTTTCCTAACCCACCTGTAACAGGCCTTCATTAATGAGTCAACGAGCAGGCTCATTTCGAAACCCGTTTTTGACGCGACACTTTTGACGCGCAACGCTAAGGCGACAAGCTTGCGCGGCCAAAACAGCCGGTCGGTGCCAACGCCAAGTTCCTCGAACTCGTCCCCCTATCGGCGTCGCGAAACGAACACGCGAAGGACTGCTTCATTGTGAATGTTCCTGCGCGCATAAATGTTTCACTGCACGTACTACATAGCGAGCCGCTACGACTTCCTCTACCGGTCTGCACGCCGCGAATCGAGGAAAGTCCCGAAGCGATGGATCGTTTGAGTTCTTCCGGCCGATGACGTTCAAGGCCATCGTTAGGTTGAGTTCAATTAAGTCACGTTGGTTTTCTAGCCGGCCAAGCGGAGGAGACTGCTGAGACGTTAAACTCTACGACTGCCTTGACAAACGTCGAACAGTCCTGGCGAGACAGCAGGTATAAAAAGGTGATAACTCTGCTGACGAATGCAATAAAAAGAAGGTAGAGGCTAACGAAAAGGGTCCTGCTTAAGTTAAGGATAAATCAGCGAGCTATGGGAAGAAAAATGATAGGTGTGACGTTGCGAGACCAGGCCGGGAGCGGGCAGAGGGGGTGAGGGAACAAACGCGAATGAATAGCATCTTAGCCGAAGTCAAGAGGAAGATATGAGCTTGGGCGGGCATATAATACGAAGGCAAGATAACCGCTGGTCCTTAAGGGTAACGGAGTACATTCGAAGAGAAGGCAAGAGTAGCCGGGGGCGGCAGAGAGTTAGGTGTGCGGGTGAGATTAAGAAGTTTGCGGGGATAAAGTGGCCGCCGCTGTAAGGGGACAGAGTTAATTGGAGAGATATGGGAGAGAGGCCTTTGTCCTGCAGTGGGCGTAATCAGGGTGACGATGATGCATTAAGAAAACACGCTGCACCAGTAAGACCAGCCAGCGCTGTGTGGTGAACAAAACAGTTTTCTCTCATTCCTAGAAGCATGAACGTTCAAACGTACAACTACAAATTGTAATCTGCTTATCTGATGCAGTAAAATTAAGATTTACAGAGTTCAGAGCCAGAATTGCACATCAACACTGAGGTTGCGTGAAAATGAAAGCGTTCACCAACAGCACGTTAGTATTACAAGTACCGACAGGAAATTTATTGGACCGGGGTTTTACAGTAAGGATATCGGAGAAATCCCAAAGTGAAAGGCGGTGCCGTACAGCTATTACTATATTTATTCGCCCGCCCCAGTACTAAACCATCGTAGTTCTCTTCATACAATGCACGCATCACGGAGCATAGTTCCTTTGAGTCAACTTGCAAAGTGCTTAATGCACAAAAACAAAACTCTCAAGCTATTGGCCCTGTTTCAGGGCGGAACAGCCGCAGCGATTCCTGTTACCACAGCCGTTCCCCTCCGCCCACTTTGCATTAAAGCGTGCAGAACCAGGCTCCCTGGGATAATACGACCACAAATGGCCCATTGTCGGAAGCGCACACTATATGGGCCAGATGCCTCTATCGTTCAGACCCCAGCAGAGGGATGCAGTTTCCTACGGCCAACGTCAGAGCGTGGAGCTTCGCTTAAGACATATACTATGCGCCTACGGGAAGCCGCTTGCCATCAGGAAAGTCTCTCACTCAGCCATCGTTCTCACAAGCATGGTCAGCGACCCGCGAATGCAGCCTGCTCGTATTAGTTATGGCTGACACTTTCTCCCATCCGCGCACGGCAAGCTGCAACTCTTTCACTGACCGCGTTATTAACATTTTTTTTTTCCTTCACACCACCGGGCAGTGTCGCAACCGGAACAGGCATGCAAGTTCGCGCGAGCACGTCGTAAGTAGCCACACGGCATCTGGCGAGGCAGGCGCGTTGCCCCACATGTCCCCGCCGTGACGGCGGTGGCAGCCGAACTTACTCCCCCATCTTAAAGGACGAGACCTTGGACACTCGGCGACGCGAGACAACGGGGAGATTGCGGCGTACCGCAATATGGCTGGTGCCCCAGTGAACTGCGCCTGTGACTTAGTGACGCAAGATCGAGCAATCTCGCTTCACCTCACCCCTCTCTCTCTCTCTACACCCATCCCCCTCCCTCCTCTCCTCAGCATGTGCAAAGCAGTACAAGGTCCAGCGACAGCAGCGCGTCGCGCATTCCCAGCGTGCAGTTGCAGCACCAGCAGCAGCACTCGCAATGTCCCCGCACAGCGCGGTTCTCATCCAGTCCTCCCACACGACTCAATTATGTGCGCTGCCTGTAAGCGCGCGCGGGCCTCGTGAGTGAATTCTCTCGCGCAATGACCTCTCCCACCGTACGCCGCACTCATCTGTCCATCGATCCATTATCTATTGATCTGACACAATGCAAATAGCGTGACGTTCGTGATGCCCTCACTGCCTAAGTGCGCGCGTGTGTGTGTCTGTGGGGGTCTTTAACCCCGCACCGGTCTACGGTTTCCCCACAGCGATGATTGGCGCTACAGCCTCGCGAGCCCACTCGTGATTGAACGTCCGGAAGTGAAGCGCGACGTTCTAAATGCCTCGGCGGCCGATATAGTCATGATGATGAGGGTTATACGGCGCGCACTCCTGCGTTTGTTTGTGTTTTGCTTCTCGAAACAATCGGGGTCAGAGGGGAAAGGGCGGCCCCTGCTGCGATCGCTTGCCGCGCACTTTCGCACGAACCGGCCTACGGGTCTCTGCGGCGTTTATTCTCCGTTGAGCAGCGTCGGCAGAGTATGGCTGAACACTGAAGACGGTATAACGGGAGGCATTGTTCGAAATCAGTCGCCCATAGGGAACGCTGGGCTGGGGGGGGGGGGGGGGGTCAGTATGGTTTCCTTCTTGAATAATAATATTAATAATAATAATTGGTTTTTTGGGGAAAGGAAATGGCGCAGTATCTGTCTCATATATCGTTGGACACCTGAACCGCGCCGTAAAAGCGGCTGTTTTCACCGCTAGACTTTCTGTGCTGCTGGCTGGATGACGTTGATTTAGAACTCGGAAGAAACAGGTGCCGCTTAGTGCGATGTCCGATATCTGTCACGAGTTGTGGTATCAAGCCACGCGTGGTTGTATAAAGCCTCGGCTGCGGCGCTTATTAACGCGAAAGCGTCAAGGCCCCCCCTTCTACAGAGAATCCGTCGTCGTTGTCTCAAATTTTCGGAGAACCAATCTTGGTGGGCCACCTAGGTCACGTGACCTTGTGGGGTCATCATAACCTGTCCACTGGATTGGGAGCAAACTGACCCTATAGGGGCAGGTGGCAGTTCAATTAATGATTGGTCGAGAGTGGTTGCTCGGGCAGAGCAACCCGGGTCGCGCAGGCCCCACCGGTGGCAGCACCTGCCATCGCAGGCCAGTGGTGCATCGCTTAACCGCTGCACCACTGCGCCAGGAGTGGTATGAGGACTCCTAGGGATCTATGCATCACCAATTCCGCATATATGGTCATTAACCCAGTAACACTATCGCATGATACCCTTAAGGCGGAACTTAAGTGTCCTAGTTTTTGGCCCTGCGGTTACTGAACCTGTCCCAAGGTTCTGGTAAAACAATGGAAAAGTCCTTTGAGGTTTTTGTTATCTGGACGAGTTCGTCACAATCAAGTCGAAACTCATGTCTGTACACGAGGCATGAGAGTTGTAATCAGGACATATGCATTTCTTCGGTTTTCGGTATTAAAAATAGGGGCAAAATGGCCGGACGACTTAGTGCCTTAAGTCCATAAAAAGATCTATGCCTTCATAGATGCGGTCCTGAGACATCCACAGGTTCATATTTTCAATGGTTCAGAAGAAAACACACCCTGGCTTTTCAAAGACCGATTGATGGTTTCAATAAATAACATCGAGATTGTTGTGACACATCTTTGAATGGCCGCACCGCATTGTATGAGTCTATGTACGTGGATATTTGAGCAGGAGAGCAGATATAATAAATAAGGAGAGTTTTCCCAATGGCAACTGTGTAGATGCTGCTGCATCAGCGTTGTTGACTCATTTCATTGCGTCTGCTTTTTTTTTTATCACAGTCGCGACATGGCATCGTCCTAAGGTAATACAGGATAATAATAATTGGTTTTTGGGGAAAGGAAATGGCGCAGTATCAGTCTCATATATATTTGGACACCTGAACCGCACCGTAAGGGAAGTGGTGTGGTTTCCCGTGGAGGAAACCTTGTCTAAGATTCACCTCTTAATTCGCCTCTCATTATTTATAATATTCCAGTTCACACACGTATAGTGTACAATATATATATATATATATATATATATATATATATATATATATATATATATATATATATATATATATATATATATATATATATATATATATATATATATATATATATATATATATATATATATATATATATATATATATATAAAGATTTTTCGCTTAAGGAAGGGTGCAGCACGACGTCTCAAAGTTGAGCAAAGCAGTCACGTGGATTGGAGCCGCGGTCGCGTGTTGGGATCTAGGACTCAGGGAACGTTTCTTTCCACTTGTAGAGATGAAAAGTTAAACACAAACGTCAGGCTAACCTTCACGCAACGTGGATTCAAAAGCTTGTTGCGCAACACATAACCATGCGCTATTGCATGCCTCCACAGGGATACCTTTCCGACGCATGCACAGTCTTCAAAGCGAGGTGAAGGACTTCGCGCGAAAGATCAACGTAGCGCTGATCACAGCAGGGGGGAAAATGAGGTATGGAAGAAAATAACAAACAAATAAGAACGCCTGCGCCGCCATTATTATAGCGTGCGGTAGGCGTCAATGACTCTCTTTTTCAATGGCATAAAGTCAAAGTATCCGTTCCCTTATTCATCCTCCCCCCCCCCCCCCCCCTTCTTCGGTTCAGACGGGTCCGCAGATTAATCCAACGATAGCATTGTCGTTGAAAACGGCTCCCAGCGGAAACATGCAAACAGGTTACGTAAGCGCCCCTTTCCACGGCGCGCATTGTGGCTGTCTGTTTCTCTCACCGCCCGATAGAGAGATGAAAGAAACAAAGCAAAGGGAACAAGAGATGAAGCAGAAAGTAACACAGCGGGGATGAGCATCATGGTCGTGGCGCAAGTGGCCGCCGCGTCGTCTGCTCTTTGCTCCGCGTCCATTGTCCGTCGTCTGCCCCACGCGGCTGCTGCTGCGGAAAGTGCGAAAGTGAAAGTCGTTCCTCGTGTACGAAGCGGCACAGAGCGTATACGAGCTTCCTCGAAGATGGAGCACTCTCACTTTTCTTCACACTACGTAACTTTATGTTGTTGTTTTTTTTGTTTTTGTTTTTAGTTCTGAGACCGCCCGCGACCCCAAGCTCTCTTTCTGCGCGGAAACGTTGCTGCTTCCTTCCCTTCTATCGCTTCGGGCTGCAAATGGATCACTAAGTCCCTCCCCACTTTCGGCACCATCAGCGTGCTACCCACGCACTGTGGTGGAACTGCAATATACCGGGAAGCACGTTCCGCCAGTTGACTTTGTTGGCCCGCTTTTAAAAAAACCCGAGCGCGCCCTTCGGCCTCGCTGGTAACAGCAGCAAAAGCAGCAGCAAAAGCAGCAGCGTGCCGCGAGATTTCGTCACCTTTACGTAACGGGTTGTTGCTCGTTTCTTTCATTCCGTTTTTCTTTCTTTTTGCTTCTTTCGTTTCGCGAATTGCGCGGATCTCTCGCGCTGTGTCTGTGCATGCGTACACGATACGCAAGAGCGAGCACGCTCGCGCCGAGCAGCTGGCGAAGCAGACGATTTCGCCCCCGTAAGTCTATCGCTATGTATTCGAGCCGCGGCAGTTTCGTAGCCGCTGCTGAGGCCTTTTGAGGTCGAACGCATAAATCGTTCGATTATACTGGTTAGCGGGGGCGGCTTCGATAATTATGCGAAGGCGAGAGCGAGAGGGATAATGTATAGCCCTCTTCTGTTATATGTGCCGCAGTCCAGGCTTGGATTAATGATAATAATAACAATAATAATAATAATAATAATAATAATAATAATAATAATAATAATAATAATAATAATAATAATAATAATAATAATAATAATAATAATAATAATAATAATAATAATTGGTTTTTGGGGAAAGGAAATGGCGCAGTATCTTTCTCATATATCGTTGGACACCTGAACCACGCCGTAAGGGAAGGGACAAAGGAGGCATAATAATAATAATTGGTTTTTTGGGGAAAATAAATGGCGCAGTATTTGTCTCATATATCATTGGACACCTGAACCGCGCCGTAAGGGAAGGGATAAAGCAGGGAGTGAAAGAAAGGAAGAGTGAGATGCCGTAGTGGAGGGCTCCGGAATAATTTCGACCACCTGGGGTTCTTTAACGTGCACTGATATCGCACAGCACACGGGCGCCTTAGCGTTTTTCCTCCATAAAAACGCAGCCGCCGCGGTCGGGTTTGAACCCGGGAACTCCGGATCAGTAGTCGAGCGCCCTAACCACTGAGCCACCGCGGCTCCAGACTTGGATTAAAATCAAGATTCATCAGTGAGCACAACAGCAGTTGAGAAGCCCGTACACTCGGATGCCTCGTTGCTTTAATTCATACCGCTCCAATTTAAGAACATAGCCATACTTTTGCACTGAAATACCAATTGAAGTGAGGGTAAGAGGGTTGGCAATTCAGCAGGACATGTATGGATCGAGTCTTGTGCTTTGAATAACTGAAGAGGGATAGTTTCAGACGGCTGTGATGCGCTAATCTGGTCGCAAAAGACAAAGTTCGCGGGGCGCCATGGGTAGCGCGTCTGCTCACACGGCCTCCGCACGAACGCTCCAGTTATGCGTGGGCCAAGTGTTCACTGTGGGAGACTGCGGTAACCAGCACGGACCCCGAGGTCCAGCTACGTGCGGTTGAGTGGGCACCCGAAGTCGCCAGGAGGCACGAAAGCCTCAAGGCCACCGAAGACTGTCCGCAAGGAGGCGCGTCATCATGGACACTGCGCTAATAAGCAACCGATAACCTTCCAATATAAGCTGATGTATAAAGTTTTCCGTTCCATTCCATTTCCTTACGGTGCGGTTCAGGTGCCCGCCGAGAAATGAGAGTTATTGTTTTTGTTTTTCATGTGCGCAAAAGCAATTCTTATTTTTTCAATACGGGGAATCGAACCCAGCCGCGGTGGCTCAGTGGTTAGGGCGCTCGACTACTTAACCGGAGTTCCCGGGTTCGAACCCGATCATGGCAGCAGCGTTTCGGTGGAAACGAAGCGCAAAAGGCGCCCTCGTGTGCTGTGCGATGTCAGTGCACGTTAAAGGTCCTTAGGTGGGTTAAATTAGCCCGGAGCCCTCCACTACGACACCTCTTTCTCCTTTCTTCTCTCAGTCCCTCCTTTATCCCTTCCCTTACGGCGCGGTTCAGGTGTCCAACGATATACGAGACAGATACTGCGCCATTTCCTTTCCCCAAACACCTTTTTTTTTTCAATGGAAAGCAGCAGGTTGGGCCGTAGTCGAGTAGATACAGTTCATAATATAGCCACCGCTAGGCCCTAAACTGTTTTCATGTGTGTTTGTTGTAAAACCTTCGTGCAGTCAGCGGAGGGCAAGTCTCCATTGTGCCTAGAGACCAAGTGTCTCTCACATACTCGCACAGTAATAGCAGTTCCTTTCCAAAACGACCCGTAACCCATGGACCGGCTTGAATTGGAACGTAAAGGTCGCTCAGTAACACTAGTGACTCCTTTGGCAGTATTATCTTGCAGAGGTATGGTTTGAATCGTAACGCGATAATGCTTACGGGATTTCACCCAAGGGAACTGAATCTAAGTGCACTTCTATGGCACGCATACCGCTGCATGGGCCCTGCCTTTATTTCTTCTTCCAATCACCCTATACCGTATTACTTGGGAATGTGACAGAAATAAAGCATTCCATGGCTCAGAAAATCCGAGTGCGGAGCAGTGGGAGAGTGTGCTCTCCAGCGATTGGTCATCCATGGCCAGCGAGCGGCCAAACTCAGCGGTGCCCTGAAATAGGGGCGCCCACCTCAGCAAGACGGAGGGAAGCATCTGCTTGAAGATGAAGACCTCTTGTCTTACCGAAAGACCTTGTTAGAGCAGTAAAGTGTATCCTATCCTATCCTATCTTCTTCATCAGCTAATATTTTCGGTATTTATTTTCCGGTTGCACTTATGCTCTTCGCTTTTAACTTGACGAATGCGCAAAGCAGAATGGGTTTACTACGAACTTCAGCGCTTAAGATACGGCGGGGCAGGGCCCTGGTGCACCTGCAACTTTCATCCAGCGGCTATGCGGGCGCGCGCTTCTTGATCTCGGCGTTGTTGTCTCATCTAGGCATCGCGACCTAACGGGTCAGGACCCTCCCGACGTTGACATTCACGTCCACTCACGGCCTCCCTAGCGTTCTTGTCGACGTTCGCGCAGTCCTTCAGAGTTGCGCTCTGGGCAATATATTTTTCGCTGTAATCACGGTTATCAGCGAGAAAACCCAGCGGACGCGCGTGTATTTGCGTGACAAGATCGAATTGAAATAATAATAATAATAATAATTGGTTTTTGGGTAAAGGAAATGGCGCAGTATCTGTCTCATATATCTTTGGACACCTGAACCGCGCCGTAAGGGAAGGGATAAAGGAGGGAGTGAAAGTACAAAGGAAGAAAGAGGTGCCGTAGTGGAGGGCTCCGGAATAATTTCGACCACCTGGGGATCTTTAACGTGCACTGACATCGCACAGCACACGGGCGCCTTAGCGTTTTTCCTCCATAAAAACGCAGCCGCCGCGGTCGGGTTCGAACCCGGGAACTCCAATGCAAAAGCGAAAAATATTTTCGCGCGGGCTTAATCCCGCTCATATGGTGTCATAAAGTGGAGAGGGCACTGAAGCTCTGCCTTAAGGGTATGGTGGGTTAGTTAAGGGTAAAGTGGGTTAGTTCCCGTATATGCAGAACGTGATTCTCTGCTTCACATTCATAGATCCCTGAGAGTCCTGACCAGGCCACTCCTAGCGCAGTGGTGCAGCGGTTAAGCGATACGCCACTGCTCTGCGATGGCAGGTGTTCCCAGCGGCGGGCCTTGCGCTGCTTAGATTTCTCTTCTCGAGCAGCGAATCATTGATTTAACTTCCACTTGTCACGGTTGGCAGTTTTGCTCGCTATTTTAAGGGCAGTTTGATGACGACGCCAGAAGGTCGCGTGACCTACGTGGTCCACCTGCCTCCTAGGTTTCTCTCTGGGCTCCACCTGCCAGAGTCATGCTCGTGATTTTTCGCTCACAACACCAACGCCGACAAAGCCGACTCCGGATTTTCCGGAGAACGGGGTACTTAACGCTATCCCGTTAAAATGCTACCTCTCGAGTAAAGTTCTTTTTGTCTACTCGTTCACACAGTTCATGGGGTCTAACGGAACGACACAGTTCAGGTGCATTCCTAAAAGTCTGCCGAGCATCTGCCTCAGGCGGCCACTTTCTAAGCTCATCTGAAAAGAAGGTCATACCCGCACCCTCGCCCCGCCGCGGTGGCTCAGTGGTTAGGGCGCTCGACTACTGATCCGGAGTTCCCGGGTTCGAACCCGACCGCGGCGGCCGCGTTTTTACGGAGGGAAAACGCTAAGGCGCCCGTGTCCTGTGCGATGTCAGTGCACGTTAAAGATCCCCAGGTGGTCGAAATTATTCCGGAGACCTCCACTACGGTACCTCTCTCTTCCTTTCTTCTTTCACTCCCTCATTTATTCCTTCCCTTACGGCGTGGTTCAGGTGTCCAACGATGTATGAGACAGATACTGCGCCATTTCCTTTCCCCCAAAACCAATTATTATTATTATTACCCGCACCCTCGGACTTTTCTTTTAGTTGTCTGTTATTTTTCCCGCCTTCTAAGCGCTAAATTCAAATGCTTCTCTCCTTTTTTTTTTCGCCGGTCACACAGTTTTTACTGACCTCTCCTGTTAATAATAATAATTGGTTTTTTTGGGGGAAAGGAAATGGCGCAGTTTCTGTCTCATATATCATTGGACACCTGAACCGCGCCATAAGGGAAGGGATAAAGGAGGGAGTGAAAGAAGAAGAAGAATTAGGTGCCGTAGTGGGGGGCTCCGGAATAATTTCGACCACCTGGGGATCTTTAACGTGCACTGACATCGCACAGCACACGGGCGCTTTAGCGTCTTGCCTCCATAAAAACGCAGCCGCCGCGGTCGGGTTCGAACCCGGGAACTCCGGATCAGTAGTCGAGCGCCCTAACCACTGAGCCACCGCGGCGGGTACCTCTCTTGTTAGCCGTCCTCTGCACGAAGCTGAGTGGCGAGGTATAGCTACGCCGCTAATCAGCTACTTCTCACGCCCGGCATGCAGCGTTTCCCTAACCAGTTTCGAGGGCAGGGCGCTTCCTAGTCCTTGCTTCACGTGCGAGAAGTGGAAAGAGAGAGGGGAAGGGCACTTTTTTGTTTCTCTTAAGTGCAGCCAGGTGCGCGGCGGTGGGCCGACACGGAGGCGCGCAGAAGGGCAGTTCCTGTTTTCACTGCTGCGTGCGCCGTGACGCGAACGATTGCGGCGTGCCTCCGCCGCGAGGGGAGAGGAGGAAAGGCCAACGCTTGCGCATGCGCAGTGGTGCCTGGCGGTCGGCTGCCCCTAAGAAACAGCTAAAGACTCGTAGTCGGGTTTCTTTTTGTTATAGGCTGGTTGAATCGTGCAGTGTGCACTCCTGTATGTATAAGAGGATGCCCCTTATAAAAATGGTCTATACACTGTCTATACGCTTCTTATAGACTCTATTGTTCTCCTATAGATATTTACTTTTGTCAATTCATAGCCTGTAGACTGTCTACCTTATAGACCCTATTGATTTCTTATAGATATTTCGTTTGTCAATTTATATTCTACAGATTGTCTATAGACAAAAGTCTACTAAAAGTGTACGTCCTTAAATCTATAGACTGTTTATAGAGGATTTGTATTTGCTATAGACTAGTCTACAGTGTTTGTTTATAGAAAGTTTATAGACTTTATAGACAAAATTGTTCGGAAAGTCTATAGAATGCCTAAAGAATTTTTTTTAAGGCACGACTCTGTATATTAGCTGATGAAGAAGAAAATATTAGCTGATGAAGAAGATAGGATAGGATAGGATACACTTTACTGCTCTAACAAGGTCTTTCGGTCAGACAAGAGGTCTTCATCTTCAAGCAGATGTTTCCCTCCGTCTTGCAGAGGTCGGCGCCCCTATTTCAGAGCACCGCTGAGTTTGGCCGCTCGCTGGGCATGGATGACCAATCCTCTTTGGACGATTGGGTTGCCGCTGGCGAGCACACTTTCCCACTGCTCCGCACTCGGATTTTCTGAGCCATGGAATGCTTTATTTCTGTCACATTCCCAAGTAATACGTATAGGGTGGGCGGAAGAAGAAACAAAGGCAGGGCCCATACAACGGTATGCGTGCCTTGATTGCACTTAGATTCAGTTTCCCTTGGGTGAAATCCCGTAAGCATTATCGCGTTACGATTCAAACCATATGCAAGAAAATACTGCCAAAAGATTCACCAGCGTTACTGAGCGACCTTTACGTTCCGATTCAAGCCGGTCCAAGGGTTACTGTCGTTTGGGAAAGGAACTGCTATTACTGCGCGAGTATGTGAGAGACACTTGGTCTCTAGGCACAATGGAGACTTGCCCTCTGCTGACTGCACCAAGTTTTTACAACAAACATACATGAAAACAGTTTAGGGCCTAGCGGTGGCTATATTATGAACTGTATCTACTCGACTACGGCCCCACCTGCTGCTTTCCATTGACAAAAAAAGGTGTTTGGGGAAAGGAAATGGCGCAATAACCGTCTCACACATCTCGGCGGACACCTGAACCGCGCCGTAAGGGAAGGGATAAAGGAGGGACTGAGAGAAGAAAGGAGAAAGAGGTGTCGTAGTGGAGGGCTCCGGACTAATTTAACCCACCTGGGGACCTTTAACGTGCACTGACATCGCACAGCACACGGGGGCGCCTTTTGCGTGTCGCCTCCACCGAAACGCTGCTGCCATGATCGGGTTCGAGCCCGTGAACTCCGGATCAGTAGCCGAGCGCCCTAACCACTGAGCCATCGCGGCAGGCCTAACGTTATTTAAGGTAACGTTATTAAGGGTGCCGACTTTATGAGCGGCGAAAGCTTGCGGGCTGTCACCTTGTTTCTTAGCTGTGGAGTGCTTCTTTGGACGTTTTGCGGGGAAAGGGGATTTTATAGAGACACCAACAGCATGCTCTAGAAAGAAATAGGCAAAGTTTAAGCCCGGAGTGTTGACGCTAGAGATTGACCCGGCGATGTGTCGCGCAACCGTCCTCGTGTATGAATGCACTTCACCATACCGAAGGCAAAACGCGTGAAAACATAACGCAACTGTACCGCAGTTTGCCCACTAGACTGTCTAGTTTATTCGAAATAAGCTGTTTCGAATCGCACTTCGAAACTGAAACGATTGCTAGCGGTCACTCAAAAACCGAAAAAAAAATGGTGGTCGATTTGTGTTGTTAGTCCAGATGCGAATTAGGTGCGCCAGCAGTTCGGCTTTCCCTTAGGTTCCGGTGATCAGATTCAGTGTTCACGGATGGCATTTGTTCGAATATCGATAACGAGTTAATATTCGTATATGTGGAATTGGCCATTCTCTCCATTCACTTATCCCTGAGAGTTTTCCTACCATTCCTCGTGAAGGGGTGCAGCGGTCAAGCAATGCGCCACTGCCCTCCTTTGGCAGGTGCTGCCATCGGTGGGACTTCGGTTGCTTGGGTTGTGTTGAGATCCAGGTTGCCCTTCACGACAAACCTCTCACGATTAATTCAGCTGCCACCTGACACTGTAGGCAGGTGTACAGGTGACACAGACGGACGGACGGTCAACGGCTGAATGCGGAGAATGGTCACTGTAAGTGCTAGCGCACTAAAAGATAGTAGTGCTTTTCTGGGACAAACATTGTAAACAGGCCATTTGCGTACCGCTAGTCCTTGCCACGAAGCAGAATACAAATTTACCTTGCGCCATGGAGATCGAAAAGTTATTGAGATTACAGCCACACCGACGGTAGGGGTCTGCCAAGGGAGCAACCTTTGGCATACGCTCACTCGCACGGACGTTATCAAACGAGGAAACAACCACAAGAAAGCGAAAGTCGGGTCACGCTATGCTCGTGGGCTAGCGTGTGCTTTCCGTCTAGTGGCCGCAGCCAACAGAGTACTCAGTCGTGTAATCAGCGAGGAAATACATCGAGTAAACCAGCTGGTGCACGTTCGTTGCATAAAATTTCCGAAGTGGGCCCATATAGAACTACCACACCGTACTCAGCAGCATATAGCTTTTTTGCTGGCACAGAACGGCAGCTGGTTTTTGCGATTCCTGGCACATAATCTCATGATTTTTCGTTTTTTAAAACTAAGAATGGCGCTCCGTTATTCCATTCCTTCGCGTCTTTCTATACAAGTACACGTTAAACTATCTAAAAGGCGGTCGAGATCATAGCAAGCCGAAATGCCGAGTGTTTCGCCATCTGACGAGGTCCTTTACGAACAAAAAGATGTAAACTGAGTAAACCCCAGACTCTGAGGCTAAAGTCATTGCTGTCAGAACCGTCCCCAGGTTCGGACTTCATGAGGTTCGCCATTCTCCAGCTATTCGCAAGGCATTTTTTTTTTCACTCAAAGCTTTTGATACGACGGACGAATGACTACGAAATAGATGTATTTCTAAACAAAGCAACTCTTTCTATTACGTTTCATCTCTTCATGAACCTGCCGGGATAACACAAGGAGCTGCAGCACTTATCCGAGCCGTTTATGCTGTGCGGAAACCTGACTTGTGTCGTTACACTGCACATTTCGGGCGCATACCAAAATTTCAGGAAACTAACGCACAAACGAATGAATCAATGAATGAATCAGCGAATCAGTCAGTCAGTCAGTCAGTCAGTCAGTCAGTCAGTCAGTCAGTCAGTCAGTCAGTCAGTCAGTCAGTCAGTCAGTCAGTCAGTCAGTCAGTCAGTCAGTCAGTCAGTCAAATAATCAATGAATCAATGAATCAATCAATCAATCAGTGCTGTATGCGAGAGCCTTCATCATGAGTAATGTAAATAGTTTGTTCTTATGCCTGCACTTAGTTTCACCAGTTACGAGTTGCATGCATCCCAACAAGCGTTTAGCTCAAGATCCAGATGTTGTTTCAAACATGCTTTGTATAAATGTTCAGAAATAATTCTATTCAAGCCGCCGTGGTGGCTCAGTGGTTACGGCGCTCGGCTGGTAGCCCGAAATATGCGGGCTCGATCCCGGCCGCGGTGGTCGAATTTCGATGGAGGCGAAATTCCAGAGGCCCGTGTACTGTGCGATATCAGTGCACGTTAAAGAACCCCAGGTGGTCGAAATTATTCCGGAGCCCTTCACTACGGCGTTTCCATGGCCTGAGTCGCTTTGGGACGTTAAACCCCCATAAACCCATAAGCCAAACCTAATCCTATTCAATCGCCTAAGACACATTCGCACAGATCTGGAGCGACGTCTCGTCTACGGCGCACTCGGGTGCGGCGACAGACACTCTGCAAACGCACTGGAGGCGCAGCCGGACCGCGAACCATGCCCTCGTCGTCCGAGACGAGCTGACTGTATAAGGTTCGCTGGAGCGCGGCGTCTCTCAACAGCGCGGCGAACGCAGACGAGGGAGCCCTGGCGGCCACTGTGTGCGTGTGTGCGCAAGGCGTGAGCTGTGTGGGCGGAACCACTTACGCCGGTCAAGGAGCGTGGGACGGCAGACGAGGCGGCCTCTTTGAGCCCCAACAGCCGCCACACCGTGGACACTGCGTTTAATGCCAGTTCTCCGGCGAGACCGTAATTGTGGGCGTTCCGTGTGGACATTAAATCGCTATCAGCTTCTCGATAACAGCCTGAAAGCAGGGAAAGCAAAGCGATATAAGGGAACTTAAATGTGGGCTTTAAAACGAAGCTGCCAAAGGACCAGGCGGCACCCTGTAGCTTTCAGGGTGTAGGCGACGGTTTGCCCTTCTTTCTGGCTATTTTCTTAATTTTTTTTGTTTGTGTTTTTTTTCGATGGACGCGATAATGCTTACATGGGCGTGAAACATTATCCTTTTTCCTTCCTTAGGATCGATTGTGGCCACATTACGCCGGCTTTTGGCAGTTTGTAGCAAGAAGAGTAGGTAGACAGCGTGATACTACTGGTAGCTGTTTGTACGATGGCCTTTATCGGGTTCAGTTTCTGTTCAGTGGGCTGACGTTTGATTTCCACTGGTCCTCGCTTGCTGCCATTTGGGATTGCTTCTCTATAAAGGTAAGCATTTCTGCAACACAGGGGTCGTATTCTGTAACGTTTCATTTGGTTCTCCTTTCTTTTGACGTTGACCGCCACGGCGTACCTCACTGGGGAACTTCGACCAATGGCAGCGAACCAAAAGTAACAGCGACGACAAAAAAAAAAGTTGCGAAATACTTCAGTAAATGGAAACTGCCGCATGCCTCGGAGTGTATAGCCTTAAGACCGCATGAATGTGTTATCTATATTCCTTCGTGGCACCTTACCATTGCTGTTAGTGTCATCTCAGCCAATTTGTTCCAGTGTGCATATTTCGCACGTTAACAACACACATATGCTTAAGTATCAAGTGAAAGAATGAAATCATCGATAAAATAGCCATTGTGTGAGTCGCACTTTCGGCCTTTTGAGTTCCGTAAACGAACTTTACAGAGGAAGAAATGTAAAAAAAACAACGAAGAAAAGTTTCAGAAATGGTCCCCTTGTTAATGCTGTAGAAAGGTCACATGAGCAGGGTGCCACCTGGCTTAAATTCTCTAACTAATGACGTCAAAGTAATGCGTGTTAATTGAAGGCGCTAACGAACATCGAATGCAGCAGGTTCTTCTCGAGCGGCAGTTGTGAGCGTGGTAATGATTGCTATGAGCTCAACGTGTTTTATGCCTGAGAGAAGCGTAGCCTTCTTTAGAATGCGACATAAGCATAGAATTTCTACTTACACGTCTGCATTGCATGCACTGAAAGGAGAAAGGAAGAAAGAGGTGCCGTAGTGGAGGGCTCCGGAATAATTTCGACCACCTGGGGATCTTTAACGTGCACTGTGCGATGTCAGTGCACGGTAAAGATTCCCAGGTGGTCGAAATTATTCCGGAGCCCTCCACTGCGGCACCTCTTTCTTCCTTTCTTCTTTTACTGCCTCCTTTATCCCTTCCCTTGCGGCGCGGTTCAGGTGTCCAACGATATATGAGACAGATACTGCGCCATTTCCTTTCCCAAAAAGCAATTATTATTATTAATAATACGTTGACGCTGCACACTAGTGTCCAGCGTTAATATGCAGTCCCAGACGCAATGCATTTTGGGAAAATGAAATTCACTGTCTGGTTTGCATGTTAGGAATACTCTGGATGCACACAAAACGCTACGTTCCGACAAGACCGCAAAGGTTAGCTACTTGTTGAGGTCAAAAGAACGCAGATGAGTTAACCAGTGATCTACGGGGCGGACGGGTATTTCTTGAAACACTATCGTAGTATCTGATCAGACCGTTATTGCGCGCTAGCTGTCAGCTAAAAGTCTTGCGAAAATTTGAGCACAAGACGGGCTCCACCGTTGCTTGCAAAAACTGATTCGCTCGCTGCCGTCAACGGGCACCTCGAGGTCCTGAAAAGCAGGTTCACTTACATGGCGCAATACTCGAGGCGTACAATCACTTTTGGTTTGGCATCACGCGTCACAGTGGAATTCAATAATTGCGCCATGGAGAGGGAGACGAGTTTAACATCTCTGGGTTGACGCACCGAAGATTCTAATGGTGTCTTCGACTGGTCGCTCCCGCGATCCGGTTTGGATCTGGCAGAGTGGGAGCCGCTCTCGCTCCGAGCGCATAGCGAGACTGGTCAAGCCGAATGGTCTGCGAATTCTTAGAGCGGAAGCGCAGGAGGCAGAAAGGGGCCGTCACTTCCGGAACCATGACGCGGCACCGCTGGTGTCAACACTCAACAGTAGCCGCACGTGGTCGCACTCAGTCTGCGTGGCAGTCGCCGCTTCTGCTTCACACAGTGGCACGCTGAAGATTTCTTTAAACATCGCCTTGTAGACAGCACTGTCGTCCTCGTCTGAGCTGCTGCTGGAATCGCTGTTGTCATGTGCTAGATGTGACAGCAACACATACGGCATTCCAAGCGTAGTTAACCGGCGCCTCTTGGACATTTTTTTTGTTTCACACAGCGCGGCCCACGCAAAACACAACTCAGCAAGGACGCTACAAATGCGTGACTACACCAAAAGCCGACACTTGCTTCTGCCTACGAGTAGGGAATGCCGCGGTTAACTCGCACCGCTTCCGCGACGTAGCGGAAGTGGCTCTGTCACGTGAACACATCTCGGAGCCGCTCCGACTTTTTTCTCGGAGCGCGTCAGAGCGCTCTGAGCTGGAGGCGAGCGCTCAGAAACAACCAGCCGAATGTAGTCAGAGCGCCCGGTTTCGACCAGCCGAATGTGCGGCCGCCTCTCAGAGCGCTCTAGAGCGATCTAAAGCGACCAGTCGAAGACACCATAAGGTTTGGACGCTCGATCACGAGTCTGTTCACTGCCATAAATTGAATGCATATCGTTGTAATGGACAACTGGACTGCAGCGTTCAACATAGTGTTCATACGTAAACCTGTTTCCTTTTTGAGCAGTTTCGCCTCCACACTGTGCCTTAATATGAATGTCGACTCACGCTTACCGTCGCGTCAAACCCATCACCATGTGGCCACATCAAAACGAATCTTCAGTTGCGAGCTTCTTTCTCCCATAACACTACGCCGCCACTTTCATGTCACTCAAACGTTAATAATAATAATAATAATAATAATAATAATAATAATAATAATAATAATAATAATAATAATAATAATAATAATAATAATAATAATAATAACAACAATTGGTTTTGGGGGAAAGCAAATGGCGCAGTATCTGTCTCATATATCGTTGCGCACCTCAACCGCGCCGTAAGGGAAGGGATAAAGGAGGGAGTGAAAGAAGAAAGGGAGCAAGAGGTGCCGTAGTGAAGGGCTCCGGAATAATTTCGACCACCTGGGGATCTTTAACGTGCACTGACATCGCACAGCACACGGGCGGCTTAGCGTTCTGCCTCCAAAAAACGCAGCCGCCGCGGTCGGGTTTGAACCCGGGAACTCCGGATCAGTAGCCGAGCGCCCTAACCACTGAGTCATCGCGGCGGGTTCACTCAAACGTTCTCTTTCTAACTATCTGCGGCCGTATATCGTCACCTTCTAAACCGCTCAGCATTCAACTGCAATCGGACCACCCCTTTGCACCGTACTTCCTACACCCGCAATTACTCCGGCCAGCCACAGCTGAATACGGACCACGCGCGTTGGGGCATCGCGATTTCCCTTCGCCAGACTGCACACGCAGACACCGTACCACGCGCCAGCTCGCTCGACGGCCGCTGCACCATGAACGGGCTCTTAATAGCTCGCCTCGTAGTAGAGGACCTCGCGTAAGGTCATCCCCCGATGCGTGACAAGATCCGCGCACAGTCAACACGAAGGCGGCCTATATGGCCCGCGTATAGTTATTCCAGGAGCATAGTATAATATACACACACGCGCGCGAGCAAGCCGCTAGCGCGGCATTCCTGTGCGACACCCCGATGGAAAGCGTCCTTGCAGAAAGCCCGCGCGCTTCTCCGTCGGCTATGCAGGAATGCACGCGGCGTGGCTGGCTGTGCACAACGTGGTCGTCGTGGTCGCCGGGTGGGCGGAACGAGCTTCCCGAGGAGGAGGTAAGAGTCGCGACACAAAGGAAGCGACGTGCCGTCCCTGCGCGGCTGGACGCTGCCGCCGACGCCCGCTGGACATCTCAAGAACGCCCCGGAGAAGAGCCAGGGACAAAAGAGCAGGACAGAGAGGGGTTGCGCAACGCAAGACGATGAAGTGCAGGGCGTCTCACAGTTAGAGTGGAGTATAGGGTAATGGAACGGGGGGCATGAGTCACACCGCTGTCGTTCCTTTTGCTCTTTGGTGAGCTGACCGAGTTTGGTTGTAAATAACTGTCACCTCTGTTACGGGGGTGGGCAACGCGCTTACGCGTGGTTAACCGGGCTAGCGAAGAACTATCTTGCCTTTGAGGTTGTTTTGCAAAGACTGAGACAGTTTTTGCCTAACCTCCTAGGCTGGTCTCTGTCCGGGGATCATGCGTCGGCAGGAATTCGATAAGAACTTGTGGTATATGTACCACAAGGAGTGATGGCAGTGTCTACGGGGTTTTGCTGGCTGATCCTCATTTTGCCTGTGATCAATACGGGGGATGGATGTGAGGGAGGAGAAGAGGGTCAAGATCCCCCTGTCTTTTGAAATGAATAGAGGTAGTACGCCTGTAAGAGATGTTAAAAAAAGGACGGAACTATGGGGCAAAAGTTAGCCTTTCCGTATCCCTCAAAGCAACCGATCTCTCCTGTTTTCTTATTTTTTTTACTTTCGCTGCCCAAAAGGTGCGTCGTTGTAACTTTGTTCCACCTAAATGAGAGACAAAGAAACATTTTTAATTTTTTTGTAACTTTAGCATGCATCTAAACACATTTAAAACCGCCGCCTGTAATAGGTTTATGCCAGTTGTACACCATGCATATGCGTGTCTTTTGCATGTTTGAGGAACCTACCACTGCGTGATACACAGCTACAGGCTACAGCGAAGCTGAAGAAACGTGCACCCAAGCTGACAGAAGGGGGCGATTAAATTTACGGTTAGCAGTGAATCATCCTTCGCGGCATCGCGTCCTTCCGTGCCGCCGGTCTTCTTCCAGTCTTTTGAAATGCGCCGGCGCACGCCCAGAACGCTCAGATGCACAGTGGGGCCAAGGAACCGGCTCTTGCAAAGGGGACCATATTTTCGCTGGCACCGCCGCCTTCTGGGAATCTGCACGTTGCGTGTGCCAGCGGCAGGAGTTCGACGGGCTATCCGCAACCTTGGCAGCCCGTCGCGCGACCGGCGCGTAACGGTACAGCGAACATCACGCAACTCCATCGCCGCAGTGAGAGTAAGTGTACCGATGCCTGACACGGATGTATCCAACGAGATCACCGCCATCATCAGCCCTGGCCGCAGCGGTAGACTAGTGGTTTGGGTATGCGACTCGCATGCAAGAGGTGCGGTGTTCGATCCCCAGTGCCACAGGGTCCCACACGATAATACACTGTGTAAAAGCTTTCCCCTGGCCTGGTGCTCGGCTTCTGCGGTATGAAATTCATGTAAATCCGTATTCTACACCACCACCTTGAATAACGAAAATACCTTATGACATGGCGTCTTTGGCCAAAGTTACCTTCATTCATCATCAGTAGCAGCATCATCTGCATCATAATCATCATCGCCAGCCCATCCACGTCCACTGCAGGACAGGGAAAGGTTTCTCTCATATCTCTCTAACCCTGTGCAGTGCCACTTGAGGCCACGTTATCCCTGCGCTTCTTAATCTCATCGGCCTACCTGACACTCTTTGCCTCTGCAAGCTGCGTTTGTCTGCCCTTGGGATCCACTACTTTACCCTAAGGGACCATCCGTGGTATCTTGACTTAGCATTACATGCCTTCCCCATGGCCACTTCCTCTTAGTGATTTTAAACAAGGAGATACGTAGTAGGAATTTATTGGTCTTACAACCAGTAAGGGCAAGAACTTCGCAACACGAGTCATTTTTTTAGCGCCGTGAGGGATGCTAACAGCGAGGAACTTTTGGAATAGTTAGAAACTGGAAACACTTAGCTCATTTACAGCGTTTTAAAGGCTTATACAGTGAGAAAAGCTGGCAGCGGTGAAGCCTTGGAACAGATGAAATTATAGCTATAGAAACAGTGCAATGAACGAGATTGGAAGCTTCTGGGCCTCGGCAAAGTTGTTGACATCGTGGTCATACTGGACCGCACTGAAAGTCCCTACCGCTGCCTTTTGCCCATTGGCCACCCTTTTGTCACTTGGCCGAGATCGAAGAGCTGAAGTTGTGCCACGAGCACGAGCTCCGAGAAATCATCCCCGAGACCTTGGATACACAAGGACCAGGAACAGTGCTCGGCTGCCTCTTCTAGCGTGGCTGTTCGCGTCTTTCTCGGAATCCCCGGATGGCGTGCCGCCGCGGCAATAAGCTTCCGAGGTCCTTCGCAAGCGACGCAGGTGCAGGCGGTCGCGTGCCAATGCTTTGCTCGTCTCCGAACGCGGCAGCCGTACCGGGACGGAGGAGGAGACGCAAGAAAGAGAAGAGGAGAAGAGTGACAATTCTAGGAGTAGAAGGGTGAAGGTATACAGGGGGGTAAGGAGGAGGGAACTGCGAGAGAGAGAGAGAGGCACACGCGTCGAACCGCGGCTGCCTCGGAGAGCGGTGCGCGGTAGTGTAGTAGTAGCCAGCCAAGCGTCCCGACTCCGTGACCCCGATCGGCCTGCAGCCGCGACAGGCCACCGCATTCTTGGGACAAGGCGTGCGGAGCCCATTACGACGACGTCGAAGACGACGACGCCTTTTTGCTTTCGCCGCTCGCAAAGACGGGCCACTCTCTGTTGGCCGTCGCTCTTTGCCTCTTCTTGTGCTGGTTACAGCGAGCCTCTCGCACGGACACTTCGAATGCATGCACCGACGTCGCGTTGCCGCCTCAGCTGCGTCCGAGGAAGCGGCGGCGAAGACGTGGCATGGCGCAACAGCAATCGCGCATGCGCACACCTGTGCCTGCGTGCGTGCTGACAGCGCGAGTGGAAAGCAAGCTGAGAGTGGTCTTGTCGTGAGGAGCGAAGCATGGCTGGGGGTAGCGGATGGAGTGTACCGTGTTTACGCGGGATTAGGCAGCACGTGCCTTTCTGCGAGTACTCGGTAGAAAGGGTTCATCTTCAGTCGTCCTTTTTACCTAGTGCACAGCGTAGGCGCGAACACTGTTTGACGCGTGATGACATTATTCGACCTCGATGAGATTTAAATTTTAGTGTGACATGCACACACAGCGATCTCTTTCATCGGTTAGCAAGACACTACATGCTCCTGTGCACTGTTCAGGAATGTTCCACAAGAGTTGGGAATTGGGCTTGTTGCTTAACGTTAATATTTGAAACAGCGCCATAGGACCAGTGAGTCGAAGAGCAATAGGCCTGTGTGACGCACACATCGTGGTTCGAGTGGTGATGATGCCAGAAAGGCGTGATAGTTTCAAGCAGAATGAAACGTGAAGATCGCAGCCGCTGCTAGAAGTGCGAGAAATGTGAACAGGCCTTCACTTTATTTCCCTAAATTATTCGTCATTGCAACGTATTACACTTTCGAAGTATTACGTCTTCCTGCTGTACACTAGTAGTGCAGAAGGACGTCACTGTTCTGTAAGGGCTCACCCATTATTATTTTTTTTTGTATTCCGCTCCGCGCCATCTGAAGCGCCTTAGTGGAGGAGGCGATGTGACAGACGCAGACGCGTGTAGATGGCAAGGGCCAGCGCCCCCCCCCCCCCCCCAACCCCGTCACAAACACACGCACACACGCGAAGGCAGTTCCTCTGGGAGTGGGAAACAAAAAAAGACAAATCTGCCGTACTCACGTCAAGCACTTACGTACACACTGCATTCTGGGCAGGTCAGCGATACATGAGGGACGACACGAACTTTCGCGCGGAGATCACCATGAACTCTTCATAAAACGACACTAAGTGCCAATCAGCAGACACACGGAATGATTTAGAGAGTACCGTTCAGTAAAAGTCAAGGGGATTTCAGTAAGTTTACGTATACTCGCTTACTACTTCTAGTCCCTCGCTGCCTATTCCTTGCCCAGACTGGTGGTGATCATTAATAACATTCGACGAAATTTTTAAGCCAACCGTTATAATTTGGATATTAAGGTCCCAACATACCAGGACAATGTTGGGCTTAAATCTGAGGTTAATGAAGCGTGTCTCCATAGCTAGAGTTTATTCATTCAAATCCACACCTCTTAAGTATAGCGTGTAAAAATTCACCGAATAACACTAGATGCATTGTTTCTCAACACCTTTTGTTATCGGTATTCCCTTACTTCTCCTTGAGAGGATTATGTTCGAAGACCGGCTTTTGGAGATAGTTTATTTTTTAGGTATTTAGTTCTTCCCCGACCTAGCCGCATAATACCTGCATGACTGCAATGTGCTTTAACATAGCAGAATCGAATGATTTTTCTTAATTCGTGAAGTCTATATATAGATGTTCCTCATATTCTACACTTCTTCCTAGCACTCGACTGATGGAACGAATACCTTCTACTCTTCAGCTATCGTTTCTGAAAGACCAGACCCTTCCGAAAGTCATCAGCGTTTTACCTAGCTTGGATGAAAGCACGGCACGGTTGACAGAAAAGGAGTCATCACAAACGCAAGACATCGGCAGGTGTTCCGGTTGCGTGCGGTTACCAGCGTGCATGGACGAAGCAAGAATAAACCTCTGAAGACAGATCTCACAGCTCCACAAGCGCTCGCCATCGACAGCAAAGCCTACTTGGAAGATTCGCATCTCTTGGAACATGATCGCAAATTACTTGTGTAGCTGCCACCAGCGATGAGACAATTGTGCCTTACTGAAAACAGCCACTTTCGATTAGCACGAAACCATAGACCGCCGCTAAATGCACTCAGACGGCCCATCGTGTTGAGACCACCGCAACGGCACTCAACAGACTAAGAAGGCAAGGACGACTTCAAGGACAAGAAACACTTAGCGGGAGTCTTGTTTGTAATTTAATGGGACCAAGCACGCGCACGACGTCCAGATGAAAGACTCAGGCGGGCGAAGCCTTCAGCAAGCCTCGAGTCACGTCTTGATTGAGTCTCTGGCTGAAAGACGGTGCGAGACAGAGACCCATAAAGCGCGGGCGCTCACATAATCGCGTTTGTGCTGTAGCCAAGGGCACCGGGGCCACAAAGGGCGAATTCCACGATGGGAACAGCATCCGATCCATCATCGACCCGATGCTGGCCCGGAGGCGGGCTGGCGGAACACAAAAGGCTCTTTCTGGTACCAGGGAAGGCCGCCTCTGGCCGTGTTAACAGGCACAAGGTTAACGGCCGTGTAGCTAAAGTGAGTGCAAAACGCATTGTTTAGAATAAATAATCGAATACAAGGATTCCTGCATTCCAGGGCATGCGAATCAACGTGCTTCTCCAGCAATTGAAGGCAAACGAAAAGGGTATTTGTTCAGTGCGCGCTTTCAGACGTGACTCGAAGAATGCTGGAACCTTCGTCGACGGCTCTGAGTATGCCGTGAATTTCAGGGCGAAAGTGATCAAAGATGTGATTATATCTGCCCTCACACTTCGCCTCTATGAAAATCTGGGTACAAAACAAAGCGGCAGGGGAAGTGCTCAGAAGCGCTTTCAGTAAGGTCCGCTTATTAGATGACAATGCTAGAAAGGTCGACTTAACGTACTAGTTTATAATGCTTTCAAATCGACGCGAAATACGATTTAGCAATGCTAATATTCGATTAAGGAAGGCGCTGCATGCACTGGACAACCTTCAGCACAGATGGTAGAAGTCTTCTAGCCATGCGGCCTTCAAAGCGATTCAGATTTGCGCATTGTGGACTGAAGCATTGTTCTCTATTTGGGCTTGCGAACGTCAGGTTGGTTATCAGGCGATGAAAGCCAGCAGCGCGCTTGAAGCAGAAAGTTTAGGAACGTTTAAGTCAAGGCAAAGTTGGACAACGCGTTTTTGTCAGTCAAAGAACAACAAAAGAATATTTACTGACCTAGTGCTTAGTCTATGCTTAATATTGGAAATAGTGTGGTCTAGCGCGATTTGAAGGTCATCCCGCGCGTTCCGGCTGACATTGAGCAAAAAAATTTTCACGACAAGACGGTCACTTAGTCCGCAACAAACTTGACGGGCAGGATAGAGGAATCCATTGGTCTAGCTAAGCTCATGTATTTATTGCAGTGTTCTTGCGAAAATAAACCATATTAGAGCAGTTTAATTTGAGAAGGTTAAGATTGAAGTGATTGCCTTCAAATCGCGTTAGATTGTACACTGGTACTCGGTATACTGTGCTCATCTATGGGGCAGAAATATGGAGGTTAACTAAAAGCGTTCAGCTTAATTTAAGGACAACGCAGCGAGCTATGGAAAGAAAAATTCGTTGGTTTGGTTTATTGGGTTTAACGTCCCAAAGCGACTCAGCCTATGAGGGACGCCGTAGTGAAGGGCTCCGGAAATCCGGTTACCTGGGGTTCTTTAACGTGCACTGACATCACACAGTGATAGGTGTAACTTTAGAGATCGGAAGCGGGCCGAGTTGGTGGGGGAACAAATGTGGGTTGATGACATCCGATTCGAAATAAAGAGGAAGAAATGAGCTTGGGCAGGGCGTGTAATGCGAAGGCAAGATGACCGCTGGTCTTTAAGGGTAACGGAGTGGATTTCAAGAGAAGACAGGGGCGGCAGAAAGTTAGCAGGGCGGATGAGATTAAGAATATTCGGGCATACGGTGGCCGCAGCTGTTAAAGGACAGGGTTCATAAATAGATACGCGAGAGGCGTTTTCCTTGCAGTGGGCGTAGTCAAGTTGATGACGGTGGCGTCTTTCTTGCATGTTCCCATATATGCCATCCTCGCCAACTGCGTGCCCTGCTTCAGCCGGTTTCATTTTTTTAATCAGGCTACTCCCCGTATTACTCGGAAACTTCAATTTTACAGTCAAATTCACACGACACACGGAGAATCTACGACGGCTAAAAGCATCGGGCAAAAAAAAAATAAGATGACGTAACTATTCCTGAACGCATATTGCACCCGTCGTATAGAAAATGCTGACCTTTTAGGCGTCCTTATTTCCACGGGATCTTCGCGAAAGGAAAATGGGGTCAGCGAGCCCGATGAAAGCGGCCAGTGAAGAGATAACGAAACGTGCACTCGTGATCCAGCCATCCCGTCTTTTTAGGAGAAATGTGGAAACCTGAGGGACGCGCATAGGCACTTTTCGCGCGTGAATGAACAGACCCGCCGCCATCTCATATACGGTTGCGCAGCGAGTAAGAAATAAAACGATCAGAAAAAAAAGCGACTCCTAAAAGCGGGGAAATACGGAAGACCCTTTCCAGCGCGCGCAATCGTGATATAAGGCCTTATGTATATACGAGCATATATATACAGGCAGGCAAGTAAACGCCACGCGTACGCACGAGTGCAGTTGCGTGAGGCTCCGCGAAGACTTAGCGTGGAAAGTTCGGTTGCTTCATCCGTATTACGCAGGCACGTATTTGACAGAAGGTGGGCATACCGCCGTGTGCATATTCACTTACTAGCTAGCACATCCGGAAGGAGTGTCCCGCACACAAGCCAGGATTGATGACGGCTGTGTTCTTTTGAGTGTGGTTACTCTCTGGTTATTCAGCCTCGTTGTTTTATTTTCTTCACGCAAGCTGCATTTTATTTGAATTCAAATTGCCTCCTAAAGCGGTCGGGGGGAAGCCTCGCTTTCTGTCTGACATGTATCATAAGATCTTTGTACTCTTCCGAGAGGTGCACGTACAGGGGAGACCGCAGGGTGACGACTAGGGTACGAAAGAGAAGTATTCAAAACATGTAACACACGTATGTGTTCGTCACACCCCATGTACATCATCATAATGCAGATCTGTCTTTTGCAGCCTAAGATGTGGCCGCAAGCAAAAGCACATATTCACTGTATTTATTCGTTAGGAGTGTTTCGAGCAGACTTCCAAGTCTGTTGCTTTATTGAAATCATCTTCCTACTCCCAGGGCCCAAGTGGCGCCCAGCATTTGACCGGAAGTTCGTGTATAGTGACTCCACTTAATATGCCTTCGTTTAACTTCACTGCGGTGTTCGCAATAGCGTGTCGTCGTCTGACGAGATCCCCCGTATATTCATATATACGCTCTAAGCACACAAAGCACGTAAGAAAAACTTTACTGTTAACCCTTTCAGCTAACCCATTTAGAATAGCTGATTGCAGCTTCTACGGATTAGAAGTTCCATGCGGTCCTGAGAGCGTTTATGTTCGCCTTCGTTTCCTAGCTTAGTCACGTGATCACGCAAAAGCGTCCACTATTCCTTATGCCTCTAAGTGTGAAGCTATACCGTTTGCACTGCACTCGTTGTTTTCCACATGCTATTCCGAATATCTGCCAAGGGTTTGCATTAAGTCAGAGACGTGTTTCACTGCAACCGCGTCCTGCGCGTAAATATGGCAGCCCCGGGGGGTATTAATTAAGTAATCTCCGGCAGTATTACTCTTTTGTCACTGCAAGCGAGGCTCCGGTCATGAACTCATTCCTCCCTTTCCACTTGCGTCTCAAATGCTCGTTCTTCTGAGCACGTCGTCACCCGAAATTTCACGCGCAACAACTTCCTAGATCGCTTCCACTCTTACCCGTTGTAAAAATGGTCTATAGACTCTTAAACTTCCTATAGACTCTACTGACTTCTTATGAATATTTTTTTGTCTTCATAGCGTACAGACTTTCTATAGACATAAGTATACTAAATACTAAAATTTCATGGCCATAAATCTATAGACTATCTATAGACTCTCTACAGAGTTTGTATTGTCCATAGGCTAGTCAGTAGGATGTGCCTATAGAAACGCTGTAAACTTTATTGACCAAAGTCAATGGACAGTACCATAGACTGTCGATAGAAATTTTCGTAGTGGGCGCCGTATCCGTTCCCTTTCCGCAAGGCCGCTCCCGGCCACCCCTCGGCGGAGGTGAGTAGAGGTGTCCCTGTCATTAACCGTGGCCGCCTTGTTCAGTCGTCATTAAGGCTGCTGGAGACTCTTTCGCTAATGATTCCGCTTCCCTGGACGAAAAAGTGCGAAGAGAAAGGAGACGACTGCGACATCGTTCAGGGTCGAATTGCCGAAAAAGGTGCGGTTGTGCACGCGCGCTTGTTGAAACGTAGGCCCTCGTGTTGTCCGCGAATTTTGTACGTAGGACAAAAATGAAAGAAAGGGTGCACGGCACCTCATTCGAGATGTATTGGCCTGCCTGTGCTGCTGCAACCGCATACCACACTGTTGTTTGTTGTCTAAGATGACTGCAACGCCGGATTGCAAACACAGACACGCATGCGCACATAAAAATATTGATGATGCAGTTGTTTTCTGCGCGTGAGAATGAACCACGCGAGGGAAGTCGTGGTACATCCGGGCTCTCGACATCATGATGCAATTACCCTCTGGAAGCAACAGTCGGGGGATCACGGAGGTTTTTAGCCGACGGAAAACAAACAAATCATTAATAAAAATACGACACCAAATTCTAGTATGTGTTGGCAGTGCCATAGCATTTGAAACTGTTGATGCCTTTGCCCGAAGTGACTGGTGGGACTTGTGATACAGAGGTTGCTCTTCTCTAGCTCTTCCCGTGCACCACCCGTTGTCCACAATAATCCTGATTGTTGCAAACTATGAAGCGCAAAATACCGAACGACGGACAGAGTAAGGGACACAAAAAACAGGTTCACGGGCGCTTTTTGTGTCCCTTACTCTGTCCGTCTTCCGGTATTTTGCGCTTCATAGTTTACAACATGCATCACCAACTAGCCCGGCAGCTTGCTCTCCTGAATCCTGATTGGCTGGCGGGCAGTGACTCATCAATAACGTCATCTGAACGAAGAACGCCCATTGGCTGTAGACAAGTGACGTCACCCGACCAGGTTCGTCCGCACGAAACCTTCACCTGCAACGGTTGGCAGGTGGAGGCTTCACACAGACGAACTTGGTCTGGCGACGTCACTTGTCTGCAGCCAATGGGCGTTCTTCGTTCAGATGACGTTATTGATGAGTCACTGCCCGCCAGCCAATCAGGATTATTGTGGACAGCGCTGGACGGCGCCGGGTTTCTGCTCCGCTGAGGGTTATATGCCACCGCATAAAATAATGCTTTGGTACTGAAGCGCTGAACGGTCTCTGATATCATCCGAAGGGCACGTTTTAAATTCCACAGTTTCCTCTTCGTAAGTTAACGAAAATGTGGGCTAATATAAGCGGGCTAACCCTTCTTTCCTGTTGTGACGAAATGCCCAGGACCCACATTTCACTTCCGCTTTGAAGCAACGCAGCGCAGCTACGTGAACAAAGCGTATTGCTGGTACCACCCAGCATTATCACCGGTGAATGCATGATGCCTTTTGCGCCTTTTCAAGCGCCCGAAGTGTCCACCCCATGCACAAAGCGTGTCCTGAATTTTTTTTTTTTTCGAACGCTATGAAGGCAACTTCCGGGCAGCTCTTTATTCCTGAACAAACAGCAGTATTATTGAAACGCCAAACAACCACAAAAACAGAATATACAGCTTAGATTGCAGACGGAAGTGCTGGCAAAGTACGAAATAAATATAGAAGCATGATTAGAAGCAGATGAACAATTACTGTTAGCTAAGTGTCTGAGTGACTTCCATGCTCCCTACATTATCGCCCTTTTTCGATCTCCCTGCGTCCTCTGTAGTATATGCCGTTCATTCGTTTGTATATATCGAAGCGCAATCTGTTTCCTCCTCGTCCAACACGCCCCTACATCAAACATTGTTGCGGACATTCTACAGCCACACAAGTGCTTTGAGTGAGATTGCGGCGACGTCTTCCAGACCAGAACACATCACACACCACGCACTCTCAGCTTCCACTGTCAACTTTAATCAAAGAAAAACGCAACAACACTATGGCAACTAAAGACACGTATATAACTCACTGGCGCTGCGTCGCTACACTTGAAGCAGAAAGGAGTAAAAAATGAGTAAGCTGTCCTTTTAGCGCACTCTATATTGTAAAAGGGTGTGCGCTAAAGGACAGCTTACTCCCTTTTTAATCTCATATAGGCGTATTCGTGTTTAGTCTACCTGCATGCTTCTTTTTCGTCTTGTGCTGCGCTGTACTTTCATTAACGATGTCGGGTAAACTCTCCGCACAGATCAGGCTTCTCTTCTTAATGTGCACAGCTAAACATTGCTATGCCAAAGTACAGCTCTTCTTTTCACCCACTGAAGATGGTGTAACAGAGGAAATAAAAGAAGGCCCAAAATCACCACCATCTGCCCAACGTCAAAGCAGTCACAGGAATAACTATGTCATGCCCTCTCTCTCCCCCCCCCCCCCCCCAGCTGACTCATAGATAGACAGCCCGTCACCAGTCGTTCTTTGTTGCATGGAGGTGAACGCTGGCGCTTTCATTCGAGCTAGTCTGAGCTATCGCTGCTTGAGGTAAAAACATTGTAGACCAACACCTGAAACGCTGGATACGTCTTCTTGAGAAGAAAAGCATTACCACTAATTGCCTACAGGAACCCATGTGGTTAGGTCTTTTTTCTTTGCCTACTGTGTTTTCTTCCTCCACCCCTACCCAGCTCACCCGGCTAGCATTGATAACCGCTCCTCTTGTTTACACGGTCACGCGTGAACTGTACACTACACGCGACCATGTGTACACAGAGCCCGCCTTACAATACGCGGTTGGTCATCACTGTTGTCTAGCCCAGCTCCGACGTTGAGGCGAAAAAGCGGTCCTATGAAGCGGGGACGCATGATTTGGTCCGCAGAAATCTTTCGCTGAAGCCTTTGAGTGAATTCCTGCGGTAAAATTAAAAGAATGAAGATAGCCGCGACGAGGCTCTGCTTCAGAATTAGAATGTAGCTATCCGCGTAGGGGAGGAGAGGGGGGGTGCGACCTCCGCTTTACGTTGAGGCCAGAGGTGACAAACGGTCGGGGAATGCTTCAGCTGTCTTCTTCCTAGCCACGAGCTGTCCCGTGGCCTTTGATCTCCCCACTTGGCGCACGTGATCGGCATAAAGGCACGACCGGAGACAATTCGCGACGCCAACCGGAACCGCGTTTAAGATGGCATATTTGTGTCTTTAAGGTCGCCCATCGTTTGCACCTATCACGCCTTTTATAGGAGAGATAAGGGCGGACTGGCGTGATCTTTTTTTGCTCGTCATTAGAACGTGCGAAACGGCATCCCCTGCTCGGTGCTTCTTTGACACGCCTTAAAGAAAGAAATTAAAAAGATATAAAAGTAATTTCAACAGTCGGTTGGCGCTGCCTGTGACGTGCTGTGTTGTGGGCACTTTCATCCTGTGCCTATTTAGCGTTGTATAAGTGTTGGTAGTCCTTTTTAGTACTTGTTTCGTCGTCATGTTTCTTTTTTTTCTTTCAAGGTCGAAGTTTTGTACTCTATTGTTTTGTACTGTGCCTCTCCTGCTTGGACCGTATTTGGTCCGCAGTATGTGATAAATAAATAAAATAAAAATAAATAAAATAAACAACGCTGACCCTCACTAAGACTGTCCCTGGTAGCGTAACAATTTATTCGCTCTTCGTAGTTAAACTGGTCTGAAGCTGAGGCGACGATAGAGGGCACTAGTTTATTGTTCGTTTCTTTTGCAGTAAAGTGTCCGCAGACGTCACGACGAATTTTCGTGACGCGCAATCTTACAAGGTAAGCAAACATGTAACGCGTATGTACGGTCATGGACACAAGTTTTGTAGGATAGCAGTTCGCAGGAGGAAAAAATCAACTATTTCTCCGCAGTCAAGGAAACACTGTCAACGGAAAGCATACAAGCATTAGGGAACGTGCGACCTCCGTACACTGCAACAAATCCCAACTGACTGGCTAGCGAGCCAGCGCAGGAATAAATTCAGAAGGACACTTAATTGTCTTAAGTGTTGACAATGCGATCGCATTACAAGCGGTTGATGTCTTTACTGGAAGTGACGCCACTTCCATCCAACCAACGGGAATTATTCGGTGTGCTGACGTCACTCCCTTCAACCAGTGCGGGAATTTTATGACCAACGACACATTTTTTCCCGTTGAAACTTTTAATGGTCTGGCATTAATACATTCTTTTCCTCGAATCTAGACCTCGTAAACTTTTGGCCACGACTAAAGGAAATATATGTGTACCTTTAGAGCGTGCGTAAACATCGCACGCATGTAAAATGTTCACATCTTATCCTTCGCCACGTCCTCTTACTTCTCCGATCACCCGAACTTTATAAATCGAAGATACGGCGCAGTACAAACCAGCTCAGACATGCGTTATTTCTACCGCGTATCGGCACTTACGGGGTCCTCTGCGCTCTTAAAAGTCAAATTAAGCATGTCGAACAGAATCCGAGTTATCAAAGCCGTCGTTCTTAATATCAGCTAGAGTCGCGTTCAGTAGGCCACTGGGCCGTGCGCTGACAAACGATATTCAAGATGGAGACTGCAGCCAAAGCGCCGATCGACCACACACAGCTAGACCGAACTTACGCAAGGAAAGTTTTCCGAATCCGGCTGCAACGCATCCAATAGCTCATTCCGTTTGAGTTGCCCACTCCTCCAGCTTCTTATCATTGCCATCGCATTTTATAGAAAGCAGCGAAAGTGTTCTGCGCCGTGCCATTTGGATATATACCTCGGCTGTGGTATCGGGATCTCTTTAAATATGCGCATGACGTAACTGCTTTCCAAGTCGGCTGCAAAGAGAATGCTCTATCCGAGGAGAACACTCTCAACAACGTGAGAATCAACGTACGGGTCTTTTTTTTTTTCTCCACCCGGATGTTAGTGCCACCTTCTATTGGTGGCCACTTTATACAGCTATATAGCCAGCAGAGCAAGTGCATGCTTTTATGAGAAACGTGCAGCGCGGTGATATCGACGGCGGCGGAGTCGTCTGCTGCAACTTCACGCCAAGCCGGAAGCGGAAAAAAAGAACGTGTTTACAAGCTTGCAGCGGGGCGCCCTCTCGGGGCTCCTCGCACTCGACCTTTGCGCTATGCAGGCGGCCAGGAGAGGCTTTTCGTCAACGCTTTCCAAGAACGTCCTCGCCACGGGCGTTCGTTTCTTCCTTCGAAAAGTTAATCGAAGTGAAGAAGAACTTTTGTTTGCCAAGATGCCGAGCTGCTTTCCGTAGAGCAGACGACGCCTGGCGCATTCAATTTGCGGTTGCGAAGCGCGATAGTTGGAGAGAGTGGGAGAGTGTGTGCTGTACGTGCACTAGGGATGCATTACAAGATCCCCTAACGGCATTACGGCCGTTATGGGAAAGGAGAAAGAAAAACTTGGGATTGAGGGTCCACTTTTTCCGCTGAAGTGGTAAGGCGACGACCGGGGAAAGTTTTGTTACGAAACGAGGAAGACGGATGCGTTGGAAAGCTGCACCGAGTAGCAGGGATAGTAATGTTACCGACAGCCAAAGGAAAGTCAAAGGTTATATAGATATAGGCGTCAGTGGCCTCAAGAATTTAAGTGCAGGATAATGTCACCTTGAGTTCATGCTTCGCTGTTCTTAAGTCAGTGCACGTTAAAAGATACCCAGGCGGTCGAAATTATTCCGGAGCTCTCCACTACGGCATCTTTTTCTCTCTTTCTTCTTTCAGTACCTCCTTTATCCCTTCCCTTACGGCGCGGTTGAGGTGTCCACCGACATACGTGAGACAGTTACTGCGTCATTTCCTTTTAAAAAAGAAAGTAAAATAAAAACCAAACAATGGGGCGAGGAGAACCGGGGAGCATTGCAGAAACTTCAAGAAAATTTTGAATGGCTGCATATTGCATATAATGTTGAGTAGTGAGAGCAGTGGTTTTGAAGCAGCACCTGATTACTTTGTTGATTAGACCTAGGCTTTGGTCAGCGTGAACCAATTACCTACCGAAGCAGACCCATAAATCGCGAGTTATCGCACTGACTAACGTTTATACGTAGTACCGAAAATACGCCCGTTTTTTCCTCGTTCCAAAGTTTGCATTGTGCCATACTTGTCGAGCAAATATCAAAAGAAAACGTTGTATTGCACTAGCACGTATGCATGCACCCACACTCCTAAGCGATAAATCACGAATTCACGATGACTTATCGAGAACGGCGGGTTGCATGAGCTGCAACGTACTACGCACTTTGGACGAACAGTACGGAGTACACGGTCAAGGAACACGAACGAGGAGACAAAAGTGCTGAAGCAGAGTCCGGGGTCTATTCGTGCCTAGCACGCAACGGGTATAACTTATAGAGCGCACGCGCCATACACAAGAGTTCTAACAAAGGGATGTCAGAACGAACAAAAATAAAAGGTCAGTAACCTGACCACAAATACCCTTTCAACGCTGTGCAAACCCGGCGCCGTGTGTTGTTTAGGGGCTGCATCACGTCCTAGCTAGCTCATAGATGGCGTATCTGCGCATGCACGGTGCTGTCTACCATCGGATCGAAAACATCTCCGCTATAGAGAAAGGAGCACCTAAGCGTTTTTTTATTCTATCGCAGAGGTGTTCCTAGAGCTTTTTTTACAAGGCATAAACCGGCTAGGCGTTCTTTGACCTGTGCTTATATAATAAGCTTATATGGTCTGATACCTGATACCTGATTTAATATATGCAGCGGGTCCTTGGACCTAAGATATTAAACTTATTTTTGAAATATGGCGGAGTGCTTGGCTTGGAAGCACTCTGGCACGGGTCGGGCCGGTATTGCACTGCCTCCGGGATACGCCCGGGGCATATTAGCGCGGCGCGTCTTTTCTTTCCCTCTTTGCTCTCCTATCCTTTACCTCTCCTAAATTGAGCACGCGGCAGCGAGCGAGGCTCGGCTTGAGCCAGTAGGCAGGCCCGTGCTCTTTCTTTTTCCTTCTTCCTCTCAGCAACATCAGTCAGTCAGTTAACCTGTGATAGTGGCGTTTCCTATAGCGTTGTTTGACATATCGGTGCGGCAGCCCGTCAGCGTTTTCTTTACTCTTCATCATGGAGACACTCCTGGTCTTAAAAAATCGCACGATGTGCGCACGCCTCATGTCTCGTTGCACAGAGGTGAGGTGGCGATTTGTGTAAATTATTCGTGCTGTGCTTGAGCTCGAATGTTTTTAATCAGCCCGAACTAGCACGAGTGATCGGGCTTTGGCTTGGTAAGAACTCAATCAGGAATATCATCGCCTAGTTTGGCGCCAAACTATTTCGGAAGATCAGATGAATTCAGTACGTGCATCTACGATGGAGCCGGTTATTCGGTTATACAGACCACTCGAATAATTCGGCTGCGCCGATTTTAGTAAGACCGACGTTCTTTACGAACGAGGTTCGGGCTATGCTTGCTTCTTCTTGCATGTCTCTAGGACTAAGCATAAAGAGGTGTAGCTGCTCCAGTCAGCAGCCGACGGATTAATACTAATCAGGAAAAAGTGTTGTGGGGTGAAGGAAAGGTTCACAAACTCTCGCTCTTAATGTCAGCACAAGCTGGTGCTTCAATTCTGCTCTATCAGCAGCAGTTCTGGACAAAAGCATTTTTGAACGGGAAAGAGTTTATGAACGCAATTTTTTCATATACTGTGAGATTTCAATATAACAAATCAATATATCCGCAGATCACCCGACGGCAGTCAAGTTTTTTTTTTCTGTGAACGTTTCTGGTATCGTCAAAAGCGTTCGCCATTGGTTTTCTATGGCAGGGTGTGTTGCTGGGCGAGTTGGTTTGACATTGTGAACACTGAAGCGCTGGCAGACGACAGACTGTGTGTCTCGTCCTCCGTCGTCTGCCAGCGCTTCAGTGTTCACAATTTCTATGGCAGTCTTTACAGCATGATGCGATCGACGGAAACACTTTAAAAGGAAGATTTGGCTACGTATCAGAATAATGGACATTACCTTTAATATTCCCATAACAGTATCTCACAATTTTCCAATTTTCTAAATTTTTGTCAGAGAAAGTTGGACTTGCGCACCACTAAAAGTGCTTGCGCAGCAGAACCCCCCCCCCCCCCCCATTGTGTCTGCTCCGTATTTAACGGATATGGCGTACGGGGCGTCATACTTCCGGTTTTTTACTCCGTCCCTGCCAGAAGAAGGGCGCGCCCGCGAAGCAGTCAGTCACGTGACTCGTTGGCTCTCGCGCTCTCGATGCAGAGGCCCGCCTAATAGATCGGCTCGCGCTGTCCGGGTCCTTGGCACGGGCGAGGACGTCCGGCCTTGCAATGGCCAGTCCAGACTTACGTGGCGCTGATCTCGCTAATCTGACGGCCACGGCTCGCAGCAGCTGAGCGGGGAAAGCCTTTTTCCCTTTCTTCGGTTGGTCGCTTTCTTTCTGGCAGGACTTTAGTCGGACTTCCGCCCCGCCGCGCACTTTCCAGCCAAGTCCCTTGCCAGCGCGTTGCCTCTGAGGCACTTAAGACAGGTATACCATCGACAGCTGCATGGCTGCCGATGACACTGCAACGCATTGCATCAATTTGTAATGCACATCTTAAGCCAGGGCGGACTAATAGCACTGAAGCGGTTAGGTCTTTCAGCACCTGTTGCGGTACCACGACCCCGTTAGTCCCTCAAATAACAACCATTATTTCCTTACAGAGGCCAGTAGCAAAGCTACTTCAGCGTGTCCCTATACGTTCTTACCGTTCATCTCGAGAATTAAACGACGTGGTTAGCCCTACTTTAGATATTTTTGGTTTGTACTGCAAGGTTCTTACCGTTCATTTTGCCTATGATCTTTCATTATTTTTTAATTCCTCACAGTCGTAGCTGTTCGAAAAGAGTTGAATCTCAAAGGCACCATTGCACTTGCCTTCTAGACGAAACAAAACAAGCTCGAATGTTCTGAGACCTTTTAACAGCTCGCTTAATTTCATCGTCATTTGTAAATTGCTGAGAATAGCGCGATTGAATTAAGTTTTGATTAGGCGATGCTTTGTGCGAAGCTTGGCTGTAGAGTTAGACTGACAACACCGGGAGTTTGAAACAGGTTCAGGGCGGGACGTGACAACGCGTGCTCGATTAGGCTGCCAGGCTTATGAGGTTTGACTACTCACGCCTCGATGCAGTCCTAAAAACTATTCGTTACGTTTTGAACGTGAGCTTCGGTAACACCTTGCCATTCTGTTTTCGGGCAGCGTGGAGCCAACCTTCACACTTCGAACCGCGCGTTTAAGCTTCATTATTTGCTTATCAATTCTTGACGCAGCGATAAGATTTGTCATAATTCAGACTAACAACATATGCTTTAAAAGAAAATATCAAGCAAATTAATTAAGGGAACGGATTTAAAGGCGCATTAACCGCGCTTTGCAGACAGTGCCTCAGCTGCTCGCAAGCTTCTAACCGGAAGCGCAAGAACCGACACAGCGCGAGTTGTTATCGCTTCCAAACCCGAACAAAGCCAGTGCTCTCCCACAGCCCCGTATTGCCACGCGCTTGAGACAAAAGACACAGCGCGGAGCACACTGTTTCACACGGCAGGCAAGCGCTGGGCAACTAGTTAGGCTCGTACAATGATCACGTATCGCTTTTTTTCCCAGACGTCACGCCCAAACTGGAGGGCGACCAGGAATCCTTGAATAATTCATCCACCATACGGTGCCGTTCAGGGCGCACGGGACGTCCAGAACACCGACGGTGGTCTAGCCCTTCTAGAGGGAGGAATTCATCAGTAAAAAGAAAAAAAAAGTAAAGAATCTCTCGCGTATCGACGTTCGTGTGTACCATTGGCATAGTGAGTGACGCGGTATAAATACCGTCGCCCGGATATCATCGCCGCCCTTCCCGATATCATCGCCGTTACGTCGCCCTTCTCGAGTTCGAAGAGATGATGAGGCAGAGGGACGTCGCCAATTCGCAGTCGTGGGGGGAACTCTGTCTCCATATCGACCCGGGCCGCGCCTATTGGAAGAAGAAGTGTTCGAAGACACGTGCATGGATTGCGATGAGTTGGCGCCCTTCTTCCCCGCATCTTCAGACAACCGTCGCCGTCATTGGCACGCTGCCGCGTAAAGCGGCAGCAGCAGCCGCGGGAGCTTCGTTCGAGTCGCCAGAGGCGGTGTCCGTGTGTATATATGGGCTCTGGGGGGGCATGCGTTACCGCACTCGAAGCCAACCTTCACGCCGAGTCGGCAAGGACGAATGCGTCTGCGAGGCACCGTTGTAATCAGGCTGTGCCTCCCCCCTCTTCTTCTTCCTCCTCGCCCTCTTTCTCGTCGTCTTCGTAGTCGTCGATACGGGAGAAGCAATGTCGCCGCCGGTTAGGCTTAAGGCGAGGGACGACGTCGTCGCCCATCGTCTCGGCGGCGGCGGCGGGCGCCGCAGGTCTCTTGCCGAGTCGACACTCGCGCATAAGGGGAGCAAGGACGCGCATGCCACCGAGGCCTCGTACACGCTTCGCCTCTCACTCTCCACCGCACCTTCTCTTCTTAGTTGAGTGCAGCATTGCCGAAGCCAGGGACCATGACGACGACGTCGCCCTGGAAGGCGTGTGAAGGACGACGATGAATTAACCCGGTTATGAGCGGTTGTGAGACGTTCGTCACCTTCACACCGGCGCCGGTATGTCTGGGAAGCGACGTGGTGTCCACAATCGGTGTGCATTACGGCGAGAGATTTGTAAGACGGGCTCGCGGCGTGCACACGGCGTGGCGAATCGGTTGTCGTAGTGTGCCCTCGCTCCGTTTGTAACGGGCTCGCGGCCGAGGAGCGCGCGTTGCGCCGGACTGGAAACAAGAACAAAAAGAAAAACTGTGTACACGCAGGGTTTAACAGAGTCCGGTTCGGTTCGGTCGTCGCCTTCGCTTATATTTTCGCGAACGGCCTAGCGGTTTCTCGTCCTCGACTCG
Source organism: Amblyomma americanum (assembly GCF_052857255.1). Taxonomy (NCBI): domain Eukaryota; kingdom Metazoa; phylum Arthropoda; class Arachnida; order Ixodida; family Ixodidae; genus Amblyomma; species Amblyomma americanum. Next base: position 36,207,621 of record NC_135506.1, on the reverse strand, counting down.
CGGCGAACGTTGCGCGTAGGTAGAGAGTCCCAACGCGTTTATCATCCGAAGGGCTGTTCTTGATACGGAGCGACGTGTTTGTTTTCCGCGCCGTGCGTGGAGGTGGTGGGCGCAAGAACATTTCGAGAAGCATGCTAGAGAAGGAGGCAACAATAGGATTTCAGGTAAATATATGTCTTGTGGCGTGCAACGTGTCAGTGTCAAAGGTCCACAATGTATAGAAGTAATGTGCAGACGGTGCTCTAAATGTGCCATGTACCATCCGGCTCAGGTTCATCAATCCGTCTTATAGAGGTCCTCCTTTACAGAAATGTCTTTAGACAGTCTATAGAATTTCTATAGACATCTGTCAATAAAGTTTATAGATTTTCTATAGACAAACTTTAAGGAACAGTCTAAAGGCAATCCAAATCCTATAGACAGTCTATAGACAATCTATAGATTTATGGCCATACACTTTTAGTAGACTTTTGTCTATAGGGTCTATAGACAAGGAATAGACAAAAGGAAATATCTATAGGAAGGCAATAGAGTCTATAAGAAGCCTATAGGCTGTCTATAGAGCATTTTCCTCTCTTTCTTTCTTCCTTTCTTTTCTTCCTTCATAAAAGTAGGCTTCCTCAAGGCAGCAAAGTACCGGTTCCCTGCGGCGACTACGCTGTCATTCCACGGAAACTTTTTTCCAGCGAACCAGACTTTGAAGCACGTATACAAAAGGAATGAACCAGATAGCGCAAAACCGGTGAAACTTGACAATGCGACATCAATTCAGGGCCTGATCCCTACTATTTAGCCATTGCACGGCAGTCGACTACGTGAGAGTAGTTTTCAATTCGAATTTCTATGCAGCTGCTGCAAATAGTCGCTTTTGTACAAGGCCTCTAACGGGTAGACAACACATCGCTCTTTTCTGGTCTAAGCTGGACGATTGAAAGGCAATTCCCGCGGTGTCAGTGCATGATTTGCCGCCGGTTCAATGGAATGACGCATATGAGTAATAAACCACCCGTTCTGTGATCCTCGTAGGAGTAATCTAGCCTGTGACAGTAAAAAGAAGAGATCAAAACATGCACTCAGGTTACAACCGATGTTGATTTCGATATATGCAACACCTTCGGTCGCGTGTTCTTTTTTACTGTTTATTACGGCTTTACCGCCTACCATATCTACATGGTTTATTTTTTTGTAACAACTGTAATCACTCCTTCTCCACAATACCTCGGCGGTGGAGGGCATGATGATTTCACAACCACTTTATTTATAAGACACTACTTTCGATTTCAGTTCATACCACGTATCCTGCCTCGCCACACGCGCTCTGTGCCATACTAGCAACAATGTGTGTCGCTATTTAGGCTGATTAGACCCACTTCTCGAGAACTTGGGATATTTCATGAAAGGGCTGAGCTAAATCCACCTAGGGGCATCACGGCAAACAAATTGCTACGTTATGCTGGCATACGCTGCGTGCCGTATTAAAACAACAAGCCTCCTGTGCCCTATTTTGCGAGTGCGTACACAGCAGATCGATGGGTAGCACATGATCAATGCACTTTTCTAGCAACCCGCTTGCTCAAAAAACCGAAATCACACAAGTTGCATCACTATAGTTACAAGTAAAAAGGCCTATAGCTGCGCAGACCCTTACAAAAACTTCTTTAGACAGTCTATAGACTGTACATAAACTTCTGTCTATAATGTCTATAGAATCTCTGTAGACAAGCCCTAGAGAACAGTCTAAAGGCAATACAAATCCTATACACAGTCTATAGACATTCTATAGATTTATGGACATACATTATTAGTAGACTTGTCTATAGAGAGCCTATAGACTATGAGTAGACAAAAAGAAATATCTATAGGAAAGCAACAGAGTCTATAAGAAGTCTATAAACTGTCTATTTACCATTTTTATAAGGGCAGGCAGCGTTAACGTTCTAATTGAGTTTGATAAAGTGCGCCCACAATTCTTCAGAGCGCTCAAGCTATCGTCATCGATAATAATAATAATAATTGGTTTTGGGGGGGAAAGGAAATGGCGCAGTATCTGTCTCATATATCGTTGGACACCTGAACCGCGCCGTAAGGGAAGGGTAAAGGAGGGAGTGAAAGAAGAAAGGAAGAGAGAGGTGCCGTAGTGGAGGGCTCCGGAATAATTTCGACCACCTGGGGATCTTTAACGTGCACTGACATCGTACAGCACACGGGCGCCTTAGCGTTTTTCCTCCATAAAAACGCAGCCACCGCGGTCGGGTTCGAACCGATGTCGTATCGCAAATCCCGCTGTTCCTGCTCCAGCGTTCGTGCATGCGGCGACACTTTCTACTCCGTCGCAGACTCACGAGATCCCAGCCTCGAGATTTCTGGTTGTGTATACGACGACCGCTTTTCCGTGGGAGCGAAATGACAAAGAAGGAAAAAGGAAAAAGCAAACTGCGTCGTCCCCCCGTTCGCAACGAGGTTTCAGCGAGCGTTAAAGAAACCAGCGCGTTGTCAGAGCTTGTTCCGGAAGAACCTTCGTGCCCAGCTTCGTTCCCAAAGCAGAAAAAAGCGAAAAGAAATGGAGCTAATAAAACGAAGCAGAAAGAACGCGGAATAATTCGAAACCGCCCAAGTCGAAGCGGACGGTGTTATACTTTCGCGGATATGCACGCCGAAGCCCGCGCATGCACTATCCCCGCAAAAGCAGCAAGACGCAGAAAGGACGGACTACGCTGTCTTAAGCGGCTGCCCGAACAAAAAAGCGCCTCAGCTGTCCCGCGGCACTGATACATTTCTTTTACCCTCAGGGCCCTGTTCCCACAGGGCGCTCGACGTCGTCGCCAGCGGGAGTGCGCGGCTGCATTCTTTTCACCGCAGGGCACGACACCAGTGAGACAGCGACGGGGTCCGGTTTGTCGCCCGTTCCGCCCCCCTCCCTTTTTTCATTATTCACTCATTCATTCTCCCCTTCTTTTGATTTCATTTTCTTCTTTCTCTCTCTCTTTCTTTGGTTCTCGCGCAACGCAGCGGCTCTTTCTTGCCGGTGCGGACCTCGCGGGCGTAGCGGAGTCCAGACACGTCCCTCACGCCGAAGAAGAAAAGAGGAAGAGGTACAAGGAGGAGGACCTACCGCGCGTTCTTCGAGCGGAGGTTTTGCTCAATCCTCGTGTTAGGTTAACGATGCGACCGAGCCGCCGCTAATGTAAATAAGACACGAAACGAGCATTGGAGAAGTGGAGGAAGAGTCGAGCGTCGCCGCGGACTGTCCTCAATGACCGTTGCTTCGGGATGACTCGAAGCAGCTGTTCTTCGAGCGTTGCTGCGGTGGCTGCTGCTGCTGCTGCTGACCGCCTGGACAAAGGAGCCGCAGCGGTGCTGCAGGCGTAGCCAGCGCGCGTTGTGGCGATAGAGGGATTGATTTTGAGACGCGGGGAAAATGGTTCAGGTGAACCATTCTGCTCGCAGGTGGCTCTTCGCCTGCGCTGAGACGACATGGAACCCCGGTGGGGACTGCCGTTCGCTCGACGCTGACTTCGTGACGCTGCAGAGCGCTCGCTTCACTAATTGCTACGGCCTACGCCGTTGCAGATTGCGAAGAGCGATTGCGCAAATGACGAGGAAACCGCAGTTTGGTTTTTACGATTCGCCACGACAGAGAGACCAATCGAGATGTGAGCGTTTTTGAACCGTGTTCTGGTCTGCCGAAGGCATCGTTGCGTAATGTGAAAAACGAGGCATAATTGGTGGCCTAAGCGGAGTAATCATACGCCCTAAAGGTTGTAAAAATGGTCTACAGACAGTCTAGAGACTTCTTATAGACTATATTGGCTTCCTATAGATATTTAGTTTTGCCTATTCATAGTCTATAGAGTGTCGATAGGATTTGCATTGCCTATATACTGTTTTCTAGGCTTCGTCTATAGAGAGTATATAGTCTTTATAGACAGAACTCTATGGACAGTCTATAGACTGTGTAAAAAAGTTTTTGTAAGGGGACAGAGCCTTTGGGCGCGAAAGTGGTTACTGTGGTACAAAGCAACCGAGCAGTGGAATCTTCGATCGTAAGCGATCGTCACTGCATATCGCCATTCATTATAAGCGCCACTGCCAAATACGGGCCGCGGGTGTTCTTTTCTCGTAACAGCAAGTTCAGTGTTCGGGCTTAAATAAGCTTTTTTTTGCTGTTGTTGTTGCTGCTGCTGCTGCTGTCTCTAAAGCTCGTCAGTTCACGTCCTGCCATGCTACATTAGCGTTTTTATTCAGCACTTCCAAATCATCATCCGGTATATTTCGAATTTTTTCACGCTGTAATAATTGATTTAACGCATTTGCACGGCTTATTTCGGCGACATCTTTGTACACATAGGTATTGCTCCATTGTAGTCCTCTGTCCTCTACCGCTTTTTCTACACGACTAGGACAGCAGCGGACATCGTAAACATCACACCATCCCCATCAACAGCTATGTTCACTTCTATGGAAATGTGCCTGAACCCATGATTCCCAAGTACCCTTGCCTGGAGCCAGCTCCAAACGGGGAACTGCCTTACCATCTCACAAGTGTGGTTTGGTTGGCATCTAGGTGTACACTTTCACATCCTTTGAGACTTTACCATCCCTAGGCTGCCGCGACAAGTGTATTCTAAATCTTAAAAAAAAATGTAAACTCAAGAAATGGTTGCCGTGGTCGAGCAGTGACCTCGCGAAAGATACAGTCCCCCTGTCCGCACACGCCACGCGATTCTTCGAGTTGGCGATAACGCACACACGCAAAACACACAACTAGGGAGCCCGCAGCATGCCTGGCTGCACGTGACGCCGGGAGGGTAGCGCACAATGGCCGAGGCGGCGGGAGGGAGACGAGGTCCGTTGAGCTGGACGTGTCAACGCCGCCGGCCCTAGCGGGACAAAGGACGCTGGCCGGAATACTGATCAGCGGCTGCTCTTCCTCATCCAAGGACGTCCGGTGCACTCTCCTCCTCCTCACCTTCTTGGTCGCGAGAGATGCCTCTGCCTGGCCCGCCGCCGCTTGCTCGAGATCTCGCCTTGAATTGCGAAGGCCCTGTCGCGCCGCAGCTGAGGCACCTTTCGTTCCGGTTGGCACGAGCGGACGCCGTTCTCACCCCCGGGGCGCTCAACGGTCGCGCCACTGGCGGCAGACGCCGTCTGCAGCGGCTGCCACATACCATATAGTACGCGGGGCCACGTACCGCATGCCGTAAACATAGGTATTTGCTGTAGTAGAATCACATGTTGGGTAAGTTGGGCTAGATGGGCTAGTTGGGGCCAGTTGCGGGACAGCGCCTGTGTTGTGTACTTTTCTTCGTCATGCGTCTTTGTTACCGCTGTGTTTTAGTGTGTGAGCAATAATCCGATGGGTACCAGCTCCGAACAAAATAATCCGTTGGCTGTTCGCCTAGCGCGAGCGCTCCGTCCAGGGGCTCTTCCCGCTCCGTCGTCTTCTACGTAGCAAAAATCCGTGCTTCCGGACTGATTGGAGTGTAGTGGACATTACCTGCAGTTTTTTTCCCTTCAAACTGAACGTAAACATAGAGCCTCATAGGTAGTATAGTATGTGGCAAGTATGCAGGGGTTATCGAATGTAGGTCCGTATACTATACTACATACACAAGGCTACATTCTGCATTAGGTACCACATGGCCACATTACTATAGCATTTGGTCCAGTGAGACTTGTATGGTTAAGAAGCCTTGACAAATGCCACCATGGGGTTGTGGTCGGCGACTTTCGATGGAACAGCAACGCAGATGCAGTGACTCTCTGTGAAAGTGTACACGGTAATTTGTGTAAGCGCTAGAGCCCACTATGTGACAGCCTAATAAGATTTTTTTTCCTTGAGTTTCTAGGGAAAAAAGCAAAAACAAACAATTCAAAATATTTTGTCTCGTTCGGGTGCGCTAAGGGTTCCTTCGTGACGTATACAAATACAAATGGTTATTCCGTGGTATTTGTTAAGGGCGGTACTGTCAGAAATTGTATCAATCTCATCAGACGGCGGCTTCAAATGAGTGACACAAAATAGCCCGCCGGAAACCACACATGCTTGCAACCAATCTCGCCGTTCGCCGCAGAGTACTTGGTGGAGGGCTTTCCTAATCATCTCGACGAAAACCACACATGCTTGAAATCAATCTCGCCGTTCGCCGCAGAGTACTTGGTGGAGGGCATTCCTAATCATCTCGACGAGGTCGTCGGCTCTGTCTTCACAGGTCCCGTTCGCCTCGTTTCAGGGCGTCTAAACGCAAAAACGATTTCGCACTCATCTCTTTCGATACGCCGCAAAGAAATTCGTATACGAATTTCTCAAGAATTGGCATTCCTCCAGTACAAATGCAATCTGCATAGGCGATCAAGTGGCGTGAGAATCCACCTCGATTATGGCGATCATGGTGGCGTTGTAAAGATGACTGATTGTGCGATCTCCTCCGACGAAACTAGGCTCGCGTTATTGCGTAACAACTCGCTACAACGAACGCACTCGCCGCGGCGACTCAGCGCTATTAAGCGCTATTTAATACCGGAAGAGTAACGTCGCCCCGTCTCGCCGTGATTGCCTACCCGTCCTTCTTTCGCTCCGATCAGTTCGGCTAGCGGACACGCCTCTTATAAGTCCGACGTTTTAGTACATCACCGCCCTTACGCCGCTGCGGTAATTGCGTATGCATTCAGACGACCTGCTCCTGCGCGACGCCTAATAGCATGCAGGGAGCAGCCCCCTTTTTAATATGGCTAGCTGGTACGCTAATACACCCTCCCACGTTAAAAGGCCTCTTCTGGATAGTTCTCGCCTTTTCCAATTTGTAGAGTGCGGTCCGGAGCGCAGGTATGAGTTGTACGTCAAAATATCGCCAACAAGGATAAAGAGCGTGTTGGAACAGATGCCATCACGTCATTTTCTTCCGTTTTTTTTTTTTCTGCTCGAGCCCCTAAGGTATTTTTGCTATATTAAGCTATCCTTTATTTTGTACCCAATCTTCTGTGTCTGCAGTTATTTTTTTCTCTGATGACGCACTGATCTACCAGGGTCCCTTATAGTCTTATGACTTCGGAACCCTTCTCTGTACGCTTCACATCTTGCATTATTTTCTGAATTAATAAACCGTGAATTACATTGGATTGATTAGTATGTACAAGATAGAAATGGGGCCCTTTTAAGAAGTGCCGACTACTTCAAAAATAGAAGAAAGAAATGCCGGGACAAAAATTTAATACCGAACAAAGAGGAAATTATTGTCTCGTCCCTCCTTTGGAAGCCCAGTGCATCACACGGAAATTCCTGCTAAGGTCGAACCGACACGTCAAAAGCTCACTATAACGGATCAGAACTCTTGCAGAACAAAGACTGCCGGCGGGAAAGCGTCCCTCCAGTGTAATTGATGTATTACACAGTAACAAAAGTGCAAAAGGCATCACTATAAGCAACCGCAGCCAGTCAACGCCGTATAGCCGAGTGTCTCATTTGCAATTAAGCGCGGTAAACGGTAATCATCTACGGAATGCTATAATGTGTTCTCGTATGCTTTCACCTGCACTAAGCCATCGACGCACTTCAAGAGTTGACTTGAACCGCCTCGTGCGATGCATATGCTTGTGTACAGTACTCACGGATTGAAATAGGACATTCGGAGCGCTAGCCTTGCAGTGCCACGCAGGCATGTGGTAAGCCACAGGCCGGCTCATTGGCTACTGGAAGGAACAATTCTGCTTTGTAGATGTTCTCCCTCTCGCGCCATACCACAATGCACCACCTTGGTTCCATGAGCGTCTACGGGCGGCGCTCCATGAAGCGACGGCCACGCGCTCCGAATGTCCTATTTCAATCCGTGAGTACTGTACATACGATTTGAACACATCAGTGGTCGCTGTCTTTCCAGACGCTCGCCTATAGAGGCGAGGGCTACTAGCTATGTTTACTGGGAAATTGTAAGCCAACGGAAACTTTTATAGACTCCTTCCGTGTTGCGCGCTGACGAGGTAAGCCCACGCCGCCCATTGAAGCAGCTTAAGGACGCTACAGTGACAGCAACAGCCCAGCACAGAACAACATTCGTTGCCCATTTTCGTCCACTGCAGAACAGAAGCGTAACCAATGATCTCCCATTAATGCTGTCCAGTGCCACCTGCAGCCATCTTATACCCTCGCAAACTTCCCAATCTCATCCGCCTCCCTTAATTCTACCTCCACTGCTAATGGGCATTCCCATGGAATACACTTTGTTACCTTGTGGGACCATAGGGCATGCCCTCTGTACGCCGAAGTCGGCAGAGCTAATGGCAAGCTCCAGTAAAATATCTGACACTACGACAGCGGCTAAGGTATTCCGAAACCTCGCACGGCTACCGTGCGCTATTTAGCCGCGTCAGCATGATGAGTACAAAAATGTGTCCGCAGAATGAGTAATAAGCACACTTTGTCCGACTTGACGCATAGTGGGCGCACTGAGTACTAACAGGTACTCATATCGTATATCAGGTAGCTGGCCACACCCCCTCAAGGGCACCGATACACCTTGCGCCGATTGAAAACGAATAGACGAAAGATAAACTGATTTACTATGCAAATTATCTCGTGTTTGCACTGCTTCGCAACATGTTAAGTGTGGAAATGTATTCTCGAAACAAGGATTACCGGACGACAGCTGCAAAGCATCAATTTAGTTCTTTCCTGAAAGGTTTTTTTTTTCCATCTGCCCAAACCACAGATGTAAATATACGTTCGTTCACTCCAGTTGTATCTGAGGAAGCGAGATTGCAAGCCAAGGACGCCAAAGCCAGCACGGCTAGGATAAGAATTTAACATCACTTGAGTAACATATACTCGCGCAATACCTGTGCAGCTTTGGACACCATAGTATCAAAGCGAGATTCCGTCGTAAAACTGCAGTCGAACCTCGTTATAACGATACTGTTTATAACGAAGGAAAGACGATTCCCACTTGTATTCTCGGTCAACAACACGGGCTATAACGAAGCTACGGCTAAAAGGAAGTAATCTCCGGGCACTTCCAACTTCGTTGTATCAAGGTTCAACTGTTTTTGCATATCGTCCCTGCCACTGTTGCCACTGAGCGACACGATTGCAGTCCAAGAGCTCTCCATTCAAAACAACCCCGCAGATGAAATTGTCAGCTCACACCGTGAGTCCGAACCCGTAAATGGCGACGCGTGTCGTCCCGTGCCCGAATTGGCAACCCTTACAAAAATGGTCTATAGACAGTTTTTAGACTTCTTATAGACTATTGCCATCCTATAGATATTTCTCTTTCTCTATTCCTAGCCTACAGACTCTCTATAGACAGAAGTCTACTAAAAGTGTATGGCCATAAATCTATAGATTGTGTATACAATTCCTATTGCCTTTAGACTGTTGTTTAGGATTTGTCAATAGTCTATAGTCTTTGCAGACAGATGTCTATAGACAGTCTATAGACTGTTTAAAGAAATTTTTGTTAGGGAAGCGCAAATGTTCCCGCTGTTTCACGCAGCACATGCGTATTCGTCGAAATGGCGCTGGCGAAACCACGGCCGACTCGACACTGTTTGTCGCACACACCGCCGGCCTTCGAAAGGGACACGCGTATTTCGGCCCACACGCCCGGAGAGCCGTGGGTTGCCACGGCGGTAAGGGCACACCGCTACCACCGGCACAGTCATTCACGATACACCCTCTGCGGCTTCCTTACACGGCTTGCGCGATGACGAACGGAGTCCGTGTTGTTCATCCGTGCGACGCGGGATACGGCCACGGAAGCTGTAATCTTCTCCCCGTTTTTGTTTTATTTCCTGTCCTGACGTACCGGACCTGTAATCCGAGTACGCCGGAAGTGTCTTCCTAGTGCGTCCCATTGTCCTGGACTAGTCCGGCATTTAGGCGGTCGCAAGGAGCGCCGCTAAACCCGCGTCAGGAAGCAACTTTCTGTCTCGCTACAAGCGAAGGTTGAGTACGCAGTTGTTATTGGCTGGTGGCAGCAGTTCTGCAGGAAGACCTCGCTCGAGCGAGAAGGTAACGCAACAAATACAAAGCCTCCGAGACTCCCGTTATCACGTCCGTACAGGAGTTAATATGAATGGACACATTCTAGCAGCAACGAATAAAACGCGAACAAAACAACTGAAGCTGCAATAAAAATAAACCGACATGTTAGCTTCTGGAGAGGAAATACAAGCAAGGGTGATTAATACTTCTGAAGAAGAGTCTTCGCGGCTTCGAAGTTAACACAATCTCAGCTGTTATTGAGCTTCCCCTGGCTAAGAGCTTCTTATTTTGTTGCCCGTGGCTCAGTTATCTTGTTCGCGTTTCATTTCTTGCTGATAGTATATAATGCATAATGTTAGCTTTTCAGCCAGGATCAAGTCTCGTGCCCAACCCGTGCTGCTTTCGTAAATACACCGGCAATCAGCGAAAGCCTTCGATGCTGATGAGCAATTGTTACTGGAAATAATTGTTAACCATCCGTTGTTGGTCAGCCTATTCAACTACAATACGTATTCAGCGCCAAAGGGCTGACCAGGTAGCGTAGAAAGCCGCAGTGACCCACTGTGTGGACAAACGCTTGGCAGAGTCATCCTTGTCCCATTTAAGCCCGCCACATTCGGCTGATTATCGAGCGAAAAAGAAAGCGCCACACGAGTGCCGAAGCCATTGCCACGAAGCGCCAACAGCAGCGAGGAGCTTGCGTTGTGTTCCACCATATTGATTTCATCCTTGTCCCCTTTCGAGCACTGCACTGCGCGGATTAGCCACAGCCTTCCTCGGAAGGCTGCGCCGAACAGCCGTGGTATACCTCTCCGTAAGGCACGTCCCTCCGATAGCGAAGAGAGAAAGCCTGGCTTCTTCCTCGTCGTATAGACGACGGGAGAGGTTCGATTTCCGTATCTCGCAAGTCGGCATTTCCCGTGTGGACGAGCGATATTGAGGAGCGAACGGTGCCGATCAAGTCGTATGTAGTCTAGGAAGCACGTGTATACCGTGAAGCAACTGGAGCCGAATCGTTTCACACTGGCTTGCTCTTTTTTTTTTGCTGCATTAACTGTTGAGAAATCGGAGACTGAGCGATGCTTGCTAAAGCGCGTCTTGAACAGTCCACGCAACTTCTGTATACTGCACTACCGCAATGTTGCTGCCACCGAAGGCGTACAGTCCGTAAAGTACCCCTGGTGCAACTCTACGTGGATGCATCCCGCTCTAACACGCTGATTTGTTAACTTTCCTACACTAACCACGCTTGTGTCACCCGCCTAATAAATTGAAAAAAGTATTGATTTCAGGCATAACTGACCGAGCGCGGTGATCGACCGCGGTAACTGATCAGCAGGTCCTCGCTCCTACCCGGTGCTGGACTACGACTTTCCGAAGGCACACGGTCCTTAAAGCCCGGTAACTCAGCGTCACGTTGTAGAGCAATCACGCCTCACATCTTCCTGTCCTCTACATCATCCAAAGCGGCGCGCGACGAGAGTTCCGCGCTAGCATCCAGTCCTGGACCCTCATCGTGCATCCTCCGTGCTCGGGGAGCGGCGAAGCCATCCGTCGTCGCTGCGTCGCCGCGCGCGCGAACCCACCTGCGTGAGGAGATCCTCTCTCCGGCGTCGACGACGGCTATCCAAGGGGCCGGCGCACACACAGTGAGAGGACGCGGCCGAGCAGCCGCGGAGTCGAGCCGCTGGAATTGGGTTAGCGGAACGACGACACGGCCACCCTCACCCTCGACGCCCAAGCCGGTTTGCCGCGTCGTCGTCGTCGTCGAGTGGAAGTGAGCGGCGTCGGCGGCGACGGCGGTGAAAAGGTAGCCCTCAAGGACGCCACGCCTTGACCCCGGTCCCCGTAGCCGCCGCGAGGAACCCCGGGAGCCCCCTCTGCTTCCTCCGACGAGGAAGCGGCCCGCGCGCGAGACGCGCGATTTCGCCGGAAAAAGTTCCGCTCCTCCTGGAACCTCGTCCCTCCTCCGTTCGCAATGTCTCCTTCGGTCTCCTTTGCTTTTCCTTTCTCTTGTTTTCTTTCCATCATCGTCGTCGCTTTAGCGTCATTTTCGAGTAAGTTCTGAGAATTCGGTGGAAAGTTGAGGAGAACGTGAACGTGGTCACGTGGCCGTATATATACTTGACATCTGTGTCTCTCGCGCTCGCATTGCTAGCGCGGGAATCGCTCGCGGTCTGCGGGGAGGATCGACTTCATAGTGCAGCGCTGACCTTTGACCCTTTCCTCCCACACCGTACGTGAGGTGAACCACGCAGCCTAAAAAAACGTTTTTTTTCTTTATCAAGGAATCAGCTAAATCAACGAGTCCGAATAAGCGCTGTCAATGCATGATCTTTCTTTTTCCTTCTCTTTCGCTCCTTGTATGATCTCAAGCAAGCACACTCAACGTCTTCTATAGGAGTGATGGGTCCAGCAGGAGTGATGGGCTCATGGGTCTAACGCACTCGCGGACCCGTGAAGTCTTTCAGCGTAGTATCCGCAACTAGAGTCCAAGGTACGCTGGTGGACGTTATGGTTCTGTCTTTTAAATTTCTACCGTTACTTGCAGCCTCTTTCAGGAACAAAAAAAAGTTAAACAATTGTGCTATTTTCGAGCCTGATTTCCAAGATGTATTGTGTTAATTTCTGTGGGCACTGGTGGAAGCCTTACACCATTGCACACTTGGGTAATTTTATGAGCCTGTGCTGTGGAAGCTGCTCGCGCCAGCCGTCACATTTCAAATCAGTGTAGCTAGCGTGTGATAGCGTGATAACACTGCACTTGTCGAAGCCGTCGCCTCGCGCTTGTAGCGTTTCTACTGGCGAATCAAGATTGTGGCCACAGATAGCTCCCATGTTAAAAATTGCCAGAGTGGAGACAACAGCGGAGAGACGCCGTTCGTGCGTCACCCGCCGCGGTGGCTCAGTGGTTAGGGCGCTCAGCTACTGAGCCGGAGTTGCCGGGTTCGAACCCGACCGCGGCGGCTGCGTTTTTATGGAGGCAAAACGCTAAAGCGCCCGTGTTCTGTGCGATGTGAGTGCACATTAGAGATCCCCAGGTGGCCGAATTTATTTACGGAGCCCTCCGCAACGGCACCTCTTTCTTCCTTTCTTTTTTCACTCCCTCCTTTATCCCTTCCTTTACGGCGCGTTTCAGGTGTCCGCCGGTATATGAGACAGATATGGCGCCATTTCCTTTCCCCAAAAACCAATTATGAATTATTATTGTTCATGCGTCATCCTCTTATCCAACACCAACGTGACCAAATGCAAACAGAAATTGTAACTCGGTATTTTATAATGCTTTTGAAGAGTGCGTTTACAACTGCTTACTACGGTAAATTCCCACGCACCCTTGCTCTCAACCACCATAGTTTTGACATGAACTAAAGAAAGCGTAGGAGTAGTGGCTCAACTGCATCGCTACCAGGTCTAACAGGGCAGCCGGCTTCGGTGACAGAAGGACAGGTCCGCGAAGGCATCTGTAATGTAGTCATTTGCGAGGAAAAACTGTTTGACCTCCTGTAACGGGTGGGTAAGAATGAAAAAAAAAAAGTGCAACGCCAAGATACGACATTAACATTTAAGTGGGAGTGGTAGAAAACTCTTCATAACACCATCATCATACGCGCACTGCAGGGCAAAGGCCTCTCCATGTCTGTTCAATTAACCCTGTCCTTTGCCAGCTGCGACCACCGTATCCCCGATTAATCTCATCCGCCCACCTAACCTTCTGCCACCCACTGCTACGCTTGCCTTCTCTTGGAATCCACTCCGTTACTTTTAAGGACCAGCGGTCATCTTGCCTTCGCATTACATACCCTGCCCAAGCCCCTTTCTTCCACTTGATTTCGACTAGGATATGTCATTAACACGCGTTTGTTCCCTCACCCGCTTTGCCCGCTTCCGGTCTCTTGACGTTACACCGATCATTTTTCTTTCCATGGCTCGCTGCGTTGTCCTTAACTTAAGCCGAACCCTTTTCGTTAGCCTCCACGTTTCTGTCCCTGCCTTTCCCTCCTCCTCTTTATCTATCTATCTATCTATCTATCCACGTTTCTGCCCCGTAGGTTTCTGGTAGCGCCTTCCAGTGGCTCAGTTCATCCTGCAAAAAGTTTGGCTTTACCAGAAGCCGCATGTTACAACCCGCAGTCTGCATGGCTATTGTGTAGCCATGCGTATAAGTGGCGTAGGTGCAGCAAACAATAAAAGAGAGCTTCACCTCGCGAGAGACCCGTGTAACATTAGCTGCCTTGCGGAATTATTGACATTTGGGACAGCCACTGATGGTGTAAGCGACCAAGCCTCTTGAGCAAGGATATCTGCAGCACTGCTACCAGTGGTTCCGACGTTATTAGGTGATGTCAGGCAAAATTCGTCCGAGGTAATTCCGCGCTGGTAGAGGTTTTGGCACCGAGTCAGGCTCAGAACAACGACACTGTGCTTCACAGAGAAAGTCGTGTATGTGACTTCGCCATGGTGAGATATTAAGTCGCAGTGCAAGAAACCAGTCTCAGAAGCCGTTGAGGCTAAGATACACCAAGGTCTGACATAGAGAATGCGATAGAGTGGTCGCTTTTGGTTACTTTACATTCAGTCTATACCACTTGCATTTGTCCGCCTTAGGCGCGTCAAGATGTTCAAGCGCCAGACATCTTGCTTCTGACGAGGGTCAACCAAATAAATAAATTTCGGCACCATATATGTTAGCTTAAAGGTTCCGAGATGCCCCTGTGATTATGAACCTCCCCTTTCCAAAAGGAAGTCACGGGCAGTACACGACCGCCCTTCTGCCGTTATGACAGCTAAAGAGGAAAACAGGTGCCCTGTCTCGTGCCGGAGGAGTTAGGATGAAAGGCACATCGCTCTCTGCTGTTCATACTACACGCGGTCTGCGTCACGCCGGCATTAAGCAGCAGGTCGTGTGGCAGGCGTTGAGGCGCTGTTGCGAAATACCTTGGGCAGTTCCTCGTCGGTGTCCTCACGTCCACTGGGCCTTTTTCAACGACTTCACTTACAGCCTCCGAGCTCGAAATAGACGGCTTACCACATCATCTGCGGCTTGCAGCTTCACTGCGTGAGGCCGTAGGTCCTCCTTGACTCTCCAGATATTGAAGCGTTGAGAGAGAGAGAGAGGTTGCTGCGGCCCAATCAGGACCCGGAATCACGAACCACGGTTCCACGTGAAGTATGCAGTTCATTTTTTGCTTACGTCACGTGTGGCTTTCATTCAAGTGGTGACTAACTGTGAAACGGAGTACGGCTTCCGCGACCGTGAAACGGTTACGGCAATTATAGTCGTAGTATCTTGTTATGCTATCCTCTAAACTAGGAGCTTGCAGAATTTGATTTAGGCAATGACCAAAAAGAGGCTAAAATGCATTTCAGGCAAGCTGAATGTCCAGCAACTTACCAACTAGTAGAATTTGTGAACCATCTGATTGGGGACAACTTAGCAGCTCATTTGTACTTGTCTTCTTTAATAAAAAATTTCGTGAAGCGCTCAGAGTGCCTGTAGCTTGCTTTGTGTGCCATTTAGGTGGTCTGAACGTGAAGCAATATTGCTACACTGAATTGTTCGCACAGTAACGGTTTTACAGGCGTTACCGACAGTGCAGTCAACATAAGCTAAATCAAGGTTTCGGCTGTCGAGGAGCACGTGACAATATCAAATAGGTGGAGGCGCGTACTGTCCAAGACAGAGACGATCTTATTTTCGCGGATGCACGGAGGACATACAAATAAAGTACTTCCGGCCTTTTCGGTCGCAGCAGAAGTGAAAAGGTGAAGCTAGGCGACAACTGTACAGCCTCTGCGGTGGCTCAGTGGTTATAGCGTTCGGCTGCTGACCCGAAAGACGCGAGTTCGATCCCGGCCGCGGAGGTCGAATTTCGATGGAGGCGAGATTCTAGAGGTCCGTGTACCGTGCGATGTCAGTGCACGTTAAAGAACCTCAGGTGGTCGAAATTTCCGGAGCCCCTCACTACGAGTCTTTCTGGGACGTTAAACCCCCCAACCAAACCAAACTAAACAACTCTGCCAGATATCAACCTCTTCTCCTATTAATCCGCCGTCTCCCAAGGCCTCCTGGACCCCGTGATCGCTGACGACAGATTATCAAAAAGCACCGGTTCACTGCCCACAAATGCTCATTGTGGTTAAGTCTAACAAAGGCAACAATGTCACAGGACGCCAGGTGAGCGAGGGAGTTCTTAGTTACACCACACTATGATGCAGACTCCAGCAGATCCGGCGAAAGTCCTTCAGACCGATGTATCTGCAACATGATTTACAATGCTACGCTTGCAGAAGACATCACTACACGTCGCATGTTCCGAGCGCGCACTACACCCCCTGCTGGGGAAGGCCGCGTGTCAGGAATGGCAAGACTCCCGGAGTTCACCAGTCGAGGTAAAGCAAGAGGGGAGAGCCAGACACGGAGAGAAGGTGCGAAGACTCTGCGCCAAGACGAGCATGTTTCACCCGCGGCGAAGGTCAAAGCTATTGAACCCTCGTGCCTGGACGAAGTGCGAAGGTCACCATGACTTCGCTTTCTCTCCAAGGACACGAGGCATCGTCCTACTTTCTGCGCGCGCTCGCGCCGCCCGTATCTGGTTTCCTGTTTGCGCGCTCTGGGGCCAGGTCCGGTGCCGCTTACGTCTCCGACACGGAACATGATCGCCCCGTTGTTGGCGGGGCTAATTAGAACGACGCATTTTTTCTCTGCGCACCGCGTGGTCCGGTAGTACCTCATCTTAAGGACTGGAAGTGAACTTGACACACTATAGGCTGCGGCTACGGGCCAACGGAGGCGTCCGGTAATTGGAGGTCTTAAGGTGACAGGCCCCACGCGACCTCTGGCTTCTGGCACTAGATGACGTATGTCCCCTGTCTAAGTTGATGTCGCGTACCAAGCACATTGCTAGCAGACATTTCTTGCACGAAGTGTACGAATCTTGGAGGGATAGGAGTAACACGGACAATTGAGCTAGTTGGTACATCTTCGATAACTTTCGAAAGCTGTGTCCCCTGTCGCAGCGCTTTCGAAAGTTCTGGAGGAATAAATTCCGAAGCTTCTTAAGGTTCCTTAGTAATGCTAGGTATTGAGCTAACTGAACATAGCACATATTCTGAGGTCGTGCTGGTGGCACGGACGCAGAGGACGCGGACACATGTTCTGTCTACTGTGTGCGTATATTTTTGAACTGTGGTCTTCGGCTGCATCGCGCCAAAATACATGCGCTTTTGAGAAGCTTGTAGGTAAATCAACCTACCCAGGGCACGTAACTCGTCGAAATAGTCAAAATTTGTTGGGCCACAGTGCTGACGGCAACCGCGTCAATAATTGAGAGTCCTAACAGTAATAGTTAAAAATTTAACTATTGGATATTAGTTAACCAGCGTGCTGGTTAGCACGTCTTGGGTGTATTCTTGGTGGACTACTTCGTTGAAAATGCTACGCCGAAAAAAGCGATCTTTTTACGCAAACAGACCTATTTTTTTATGTGGAAAGTGTTACGTGAAATACGCTGTATATGCGGGTAAAAAAATCAGGGTGGCTTTAGATTGCGCGCGGGATTGATTGACTGATGACAGTCCTTTATTTTTACTCGAATGCATAAGGCCGCTTTGGGAGCATATGGGGAAAGAGCGTTAGTCACGTGTCAAGGTCCGAGTCACTGTGCACTGTCCATTTTGCTATGGCTGGGCCCGATCTGAAGGGCTTTAGGCGGCACCCCTACACCGCCCTGATCAGGCCGCTTTGGCTCTTATACGCACGCAGCAAATGGGAGCTCTGTGTCGGTATCCGTGAACACCGTAGTACGGGAATCTGCGCTAGACGGACTGTATGGCCATTCCTCAGGTTCAAATGCAGCACATTGCAAGAGTAAATGGGTGAGGTATGCGCGGCAGTGGAGCCCGCCTGCAGTGCGAGCTCCTTACCGCGGTGACGCCAGGTCGTCGCCATTTCGCCAAAGTGTATGGGATGAATGCCGAGCCAACGTGCGCAATATTATGTTCAAACATATAAAAGCGTTTAAACAATGCCAGCGCGTTCGTTATTCGCTCACCGAACGAATCTAACCCTCTGCGGTGATGCTCTGCTGCCGTTCTGGCTGGCCTGCTGCCTATACAACCGTGGCGGTGTCATCTGGATCGGGACGAAACGCTGTCTCTCGCTTACTGAGGTAGCAGTGAGGTTGGAGTGCAGCTGGGAGAACCCACGCCTAATCTTCCGCTGCACCGTCTCTCATACACCATATATGGGAGTAAAAAAGAGAGTAAACTGCCCTCTAGCCCACTCCATTTTATAAAATGGAGCGTGCTAGAGGAGAGCTTACTCTCTCTTTATTCTTGTCTGTTTAGAGTGTATACCGCACCTCTTGCTCTTAGCCGTGAAGTTCCCTATGCTTAGTTTTTTGGCTGATAAGCGACCGACCCTTTCATGCTCTAAGCACGAGGTTAAAATCACACGCAAAAACCACCCGAATGGACTTAAGTGATAAAAATAACGTCGGCGTGTACACTTCAAGCTCTGGCGTCAAACGTGTTCTGTAGGAGATTCATGGTGGATTAGTATATCAAGAGCCGACATCGTATTTCCCCGTAAAGAAAAAATTCTCAGACGTTCTTGCCCCCCTTTTTTTGGCGCGTGTATATAGAAGTGCACTTAGTCCAAGTTGACGTATAGGAGTGTGTATACACAAGGGCTCGAGGACCCGCCGCAGTGGCTGAGTGGTTATGGCGCTCGGCTGCCGGCCCGAAAGACGCGGGTTCGATCCCGACCGCGGCGGTCGAATTTCGATGCAGGCGAAATTCTAGAGACCCGTGTGCCGTGCGATGTCAGTGCACGTTAAAGAACCCCAGATAGTCGAAATTAATAATAATAATAATAATAATTGGATTTTGGGGAAAGGAAATGGCGCGGTATCTGTCTCATATATCGTTGGACACCTGAACCGCGCTGTAAGGGAAGGGATAAGGCAGGGAGTGAAAGAAGAAAGGAAGAGAGAGAGGTGCCGTAGGGGAGGGCTCCGGAATAATTTCGACCACCTGGGGATCTTTAACGTGCACGGACATCGCACAGCACACGGGCGCCTTAGCGTTTTTTTTTTTCATAAAAACACAGCCGCCGCGGTCGGGTTCGAACCCGGGTACTCCGACTCAGTAGCCGAGCGCCCTAACCACTGAGCCACCGTGGCGGGGCTAGTCGAAATTCCCGTAGCCCTTCACTACGGCGTCCCTCATAGCCTGAGTCGCTTTGGGACGTTAAACCCCCATAAACCAAACAAGGGCTCGTGGAGCGCGGTGCCACGATGTAATTGCTTTCGCAACCTTTTTTTGTTGTTGTTCTTGCTGCTACGTGCAGCAGTGTGAATGCGAATGAACTTGCCCGCTGACAGCTGCGTGCCGAAAGCGTCCAGCAGTCAGGTTCGCACTCAGCGTGCTGCATCATGCGTCACGGGCATACGTGCGTGCACTTAGGGTTTGGCAACGTTCGCCGAAGTCATTTCGTAACAGCGCGTGGTGGTGAAGGGAGAGACGTTTCGGAGTGGCTTTCGCTACAGCGGGCACGCCGTCCAAGGGACTCCGCAGGCGCCGTGAAGTGGTGGCCGCTGACCGACCGCGGGGAGCTTTAAGCTTGCGCCCGGCATGCAGGCCATTTATGCACGAAGAGTTTATAATTAAGCTTTCGCTAGTGTATAACTTGACAGGTTCGCTTGCTTAATTTTAAAGCGATGAACACGCACCCCGCGTGAACGTGCAACAGAGGAATAGACGATGAATGCAACGCCCGAAACACGTGACCATACGAAGACGGCACCGCCGGCCGAGGTGGCTCAGTGGTTATGGCGCTCGGCTACTGATCCGGAGTTCTCGGGTTCGAACCCGACCGCGCCGGCTGCGTTTCGATGGAGACGGAACACAAAGGCGCTCGTGTGCTGTACGATGTCAGTGCACGTTAAAGATCCCCAGGTGGTCGAAATTATTCTGGAGCCCTCCACTACGGCACCTCCTTCTTCCTTTCTTCTTTCACTCCCTTCCTTATCCCTTCCCTTACGGCGCGGTTCAGGTGTCCAACGATATATGGGACAGATACTGCGCCATTTTCTTTCTCCAAAAACCAATGACTATTATTATTATTATTATTATTATTATTATTATTATTATTATTATTATTATTATTATTATTATTATTATTATTATTATTATTATTATTATTATTACTAGGACACCACATGTGCTAACTTTCAACTTGTTTTAATGCGAAAGCACTGGTTCAGGAGGTCGAACCGGCTCACCGAGATTGTGCAAAGTTTGACCTTGAGGGTGACCTTAGGCGATGCAGAAATAAAACGAATATAAATAAATTTTGCCACGACTGAGTGCCGAAGCCCGTGGCGGCGCAAACAAACCAGCTTCGCTGGCCACTGCGCGAGAGCACTAGGCTGTCGCCGCAGCCGATCACGCCTCGTGTTAAACTGCAACACATTCTGGCGCTGTGCATTGCAGATCGCCCTCTTCATCGACTTCCATCTGCGAAGCGAACAGATCAGACCAGCTTAACCTCGATCAGAGCTTAACCTGAGTCTATGATCGTCGCCAGACTTGCCGAAAACCCAGCAAAGCCATGAGTCAACTAGGCTAAACGCATGCTTTCGCGCGTCTGCTTGGTTAAACTACGTTAAACCTCCGCCACTTTTCTTTACTTAATGCACGTACCGGTTTTTATACAATTCGCGCGCATGAACATATCTTCCCACAATTAAGTCACACAGCAAGTCGCTTTGCACCACAGCTTGTACGTTTTTTTCGCACGACCAGGTTTGTGTGCTGTACAGATTTCACCGTTAACTCTCCGCAAATCCGCCAAAGGTGATGGGAGAGTCTAGGATGCTTCGTACCTGATGTTTCCTCAGCTAAATGCTCAAAAATACAGGAAAATCACCGTCTCTTGAGCCCCCCCCCCCCCCCCACACACACACACACACACAGTTACCAACCCCTAAATTGCCGCTCGTGAATCTGAACAAGATTTTAAAAGATTGGCTTCCGACTACTACTGTCATTAAGCGGCGATTAATTGTTTCTACTGTATCGACGGCCTGTGCTATGATTCCTTAATGCGCGATGAAATGTACTTATGGATGCTTGAAGCAATAAACAAGGGGAAATTACGATGACAGCGCCTTCTTCATTTCAACTAGCTTTCTAAGATTGCTTTTGGGTTAATTATTGCTCCCCATTTGACCATCTATTTTCGTGTTATATTTATGCGCAACTCCCTTCCCCTTAAGTAATGCCCCACTTGGGGCCTTTAAGGCTATAATAAATTATAATAATTATGATGAAATCAATAGGGCACTGCATTTTCCCACCGTCCTGAAAGCTTGCTCTCCGCTGGTTCGCTCGAAAAGCTGGAACGCGCCGCATCGAGACGCTGACGTAGCCCAGAGAATACACACACGCAGCCAGAAGAAATACGAGGAAAATACGAGTCAGTCGTCGCTACGGGCGCCGTGCGCCGAATGAGATGCAGTGGACGGGAGTAGACAAGCAGGCCTCCGTCACCTGACGAGGCGCATACCCTGGGGCGAGTGTGTACGAGCGGGCTCTCAAAGTGAAGGTTGCCTGCGCGTCAAGACCACCTTGACGCTTATACGTCGACGGCACTTCACGCGCGCGCGCTTAGTAGCGTCTCGAAGCCTGAGGGACGAAGGCGACCACGTCGGAGGCGACGCTTAGGCTCACTGTGGACAGCGTGCTGTGTTTACGTCCGTAGAGCTCGACCCCTTTCGCGCGAGCATATCTGGAAACTTCGAAGGAAAATGAAAAAATAAAAATTGGTTTTTGAGGAACAGAAGTGGCGCAGCAACTGTCTCACTTTTTTTTTCATTGAAAGCTTTACTGAACCAAAAAGGTTTGGATACCCGCCGCGGTGGCTCAGTGGTTAGGGCGCTCGACTACTGATCCGGAGTTCCCGGGTTCGAACCCGACCGCGGCGGCTGCGTTTTTATGGAGGAAAAACGCTAAGGCGCCCGTGTGCTGTGCGATGTCAGTGCACGTTTAAGATCCCCAGGTGATCGAAATTATTCCGGAGCCCTCCACTACGGCCCTTCTTCCTTTCTTCTTTCACGCCCTCCTTTATCCCTTCCTTGACTGCGCGGTTCAGATGTCCAACGATATATGAGACAGATACTGCGCCATTTCCTTTCCCCACAAACCAATTATTATTAACCAAAAAGGTTGCGTTGTCACCGCCGTGGATGCGGTGTTGGGTCCAGGCTTCAGGCGATGGCCGCGGCTTCGTGCCTGCAGGCGACCTCCAGTGCCAAATCCACCACCAGCCTCTGAACTTCAGGTTTCGAACTGGTTACCGCAGTCTCCCACTGTTCTTTGTTGCTAATATGACATTCTGGCCTACGCCAAAGCCTGGGGCATCCGTACATCATATGTGCAAGGTTCCCTTTTGGATCCTTACACATGAGGCACTGTGTTTTAGTTACCGTTGTACATCAGGGCTCTTCTGTGTGGGCTAGGGACGTGCCTGTTTGAAGTTGGCTCCAAACAACATGTTTCTGTTTATTTAGTGATTTATGCGGGCCGGGTATATTAATCTGTTATTTGTAATAGTTTGTAATCTCCTGGTATGTAGCCATGAGCTCCTCAACTATCTCCCATGGTCTCACATACCTCGGTGGACACCCGAACCACGCCGTAAAGGAATGGAAGAAGGAGGAAGTGAAAGAAGAAAGTGAGAAAGGGGTGTCGTAGTGGAGGGCTCCGGAATTTCGGCCACCTGGGGATCTTTAATGAGCACTGACATCGCAGAGCACACGGGCGCCTTTTGCGTTTCGCCTCCTTCGAAACGTGGCCGCCGCGGCCGGGTTCGAACCCGGGAACTGCAGCTCAGTTGCCGAGCGTCCTAACCACTGAGCCACTGTAGCGGGTAACTACGAAGCTGAAAAGTTGGAATCGTGATTGTCCGAAGTCGAACCATATCGATGTTCGACACATAGCGTGGGATACGTTTTGCGAGCGCCAAATATTTTCAACGTGCACAGTGACACCTTAACAGGCTCGCTTCGTTGAATGATGGCCGACGCCGAGGCAGGAAAAGTGGTCACGCGAAGACGACGCCTTCTGTCAGTATTGAACCCTCTCGTACCACATTTTCATCTGAATCCAGCGGTTATAGCGTGGCATGCTACTCGGCCGTTCGTAAATAGATATAGCGTCATTTGGTTCTTTTTTTCTCATAAAGTTTACTTTTCAGCTGTTCTCTAATATTTTTTTATTTATCTGACTCCTTTATACGTTACAGAACAGCGTTGCGGCATGATTTCCGGTATTGTTTGCGGCACGTTTTGCGGCACGCCGCATTGAATTTAAAATAATGCGTAAGCATTACTAGTCCGATTACGAGAAAACACTGCGGCGTGTGTTAGTGTGTGTACTCGCAGATGGTATAGAAAATCCTAGCGATGGCAAGAAAAACAGGGTGACGTCATCAAGCGGTCATAAGACGCACATACCCAGCCCAGCATCGCCACTTCAGACAATGATATACATGTCGTTCGTATATATATATACCCCCCCACTTTAACCGACATTCAAGTCGTTAGAGTTTTCATGACATTCGTATCACAACTGCGATGCAACCATTTGCCGTACAGCGTTCCGGGTTGTGTCATACGCGTGAGCTTTCGCATTCCCACACGTGAGCAGTCTTGCATGTCTGGTGAATTTTTCAAAATTTCTTGTCAGGCGCCGAAGATAGTCACAGCTACATTGGTGAGTAGCTGTTCTCGGTCTTTGAGGAAATGCCTTGCCTGATTATTTTTCGCGCAATAGCACAGAAGCCTCATGGCAGCAAAAAGCCGACGTCCACCAGTCTAACGCTAAGCCGCCTGTGTGCTGCGCGATGTGCACGTTAAAGATCCCCAGGTGGTCGAAATTATTCCGGAGCCCTCCACTACGGCCCCTCTTTCTTTCCTTCCTTCTTTCTTTCCTTCTTCCTTTCTTTCATTTTTTTCTTTATTTCTTTCGTTTCTTCTTTCTTCTGTTCTTTCTTGCTATCTTTCACACCCTTCGTTATCCCTTCCCTTAAGGCGCGGTTGAGGTGTCCCCCGATATATGTGAGACAGATACTGCGTCATTTTCTTTCCGTCCCCCCCCCCCCCAAGAAAAAACCCAAAAACCAAAAACCACCAGTACTGATCCGGAGTTCCCGGGTTCCATCCCGACCACGGCGGCTGCGTTTTTATGGAGGAAAAACGCTAAGGCGCCCGTGTGCTGTGCGATGTCAGTGCACGTTAAAGATCCCCAGGTGGTCGAAATTATTCCGGAGCCCTCCACTACGGGCACCTCTTCCTTCCTTTATCTTTCACTCCCTCCTTTGTCCCTTCCCTTACGGCGCGGTTCAGGTGTCCGCCGAGATGTGTGAGACGGTTAGTGCGCCATTTCCTTTCCCCAAACACCTTTTTTTTTTCAATGGAAAGGAGCAGGTGGGGCCGTAGTCGAGTAGATACAGTTCATAATATAGCCACCGCTAGGCCCTAATCTGTTTTCATGTATGTTTGTTGTAAAGACTTGGTGCAGTCAGTGGAGGGCAAGTCTCCATTGTGCCTAGAGACCAAGTGTCCCTCACATACTCGCACAGTAATAGCAGTTCCTTTCCAAAACGACCCGTAACCCATGGACCGGCTTGAATCGGAACGTAAAGGTCGCTCAGTAACGCTGGTGACTCCTTTGGCAGTATCTTCTTACAGAGGTATGGTTTGAATCGTAACACGATAATGCTTACGGGATTTCACCCAAGGGAACTGAATCTAAGAGCACTTCTATGACACGCATATCCGCTGCATGGGCCCTCCCTTTATTTCTTCTTCCACCCACCCTATACCGTATTACTTGGGAATGTGACAGAAATAAAGCATTCCATGGCTCAGAAAATCCGAGTGCGGAGCAGTGGGAGAGTGTGCTCGCCAGCGGCAACCCAATCCTCCAAATTGGAAAACTAGGAGAGGGGCACTGGAAATGATGTACTGCAGTTGAAGTATGAGGAAAAACCCTAAGGCACACGTGTGCTGTGCGATGTCAGAGGACGTTAAAGATCCCCAGGTGGTCGAAATTATTCCAGAGCCCTTCACTACGGCACCTCTTTCTTCATTTCTTCTTTCATTCCCTCCTTTATCCCTTCCCTTACGGCGCGGTTCAGGTGTCCAACGATATATGAGTTAGATACTGCGCCATTTCCTTTCCCCCAGAACCAGTTATTATTATTATTATTATTATTATTATTATTATTATTATTATTATTATTATTATTATTATTATTATTATTATTATTATTATTATTATTATTATTAATATTATTATTATTATTATTATTCAGCTCTCGTCCCAGGCGGAGTAACTCACTGCAGCTTCCTTCTCTTAGCTGCCGTCGCGTGAGGGCAGATATAATTTTCTTGTATAAACTTCTTCATGGTCACATTCTATGCCCTCAGCTCCTAGCGCGTATCCTTTTGCGTGTACCGCGAAAGAGCATAAGGGAATTCAGACCATTCCAAGTTTCTGCGCTCCTGCACTACCTCTCCCCTCTGGACAGAATGCAAAAGTTGTTCAATTCTCTTTGTCCTCACCTTGATATATTCGAAAATTCTCTCCCTTCTTTTATATTGGATGTCCGTGACGTTCCACTTTGAGCACTCTTTTTCTCATACATAACTTCCCCTTTCATGCATTTTGACTTTACTACACTTGTGCATTTGCACTGGTATTATATTGTTTTTTTTCTCCTTAATTGTTCATCACGTCTACTTGTTTTCATTAATGTTATTTCTTTAATACTGTGTACTCACGCCTGATTGTCTGTAACGCGTTCACTAATTACATTTCTTATTGTGTATGATTGTATTTCTAGCTTGTATTTCAGAGATCTCTTATTCGTTCCTATTAGTATTGGCTTTATTCTTGTTTGTATTTTGCTATATGCTGTACTTGGCTGTTATCGGTCGTTCTTGTGTTCATTCTCTTTGTTTATTGTTTCATTAGTTGTTTATATGTCTGTTGCCTGTTCTAGCTGTTTTCATTTACCGCTGCTCTCGCTGTTTTCTTGTTTTCACTTTTTTGCTTCATGCTTGCTGTCACGCCTAGTTTATATGTCTTTTTTTCTATCGCCTTGACTGCTGCATTACCTCCCGTGAGTCTCTTCCTTTGTGGAAGACAAATTTACGTTTTGTGCGTGTGAATGGTGTACCAGCACCAAGACCATTGGGTTGTTCCTGTGCACCGAAAAAATAAAGATTGATTGATTGATTGATTGATTGATTGATTGATTATTATTATTATTATTATTATTATTATTATTATTATTATTATTATTATTATTATTATTATTATTATTATTATTATTATTATTATTATTATTATTATTATTATTATTATTATTATTATCATTGTTATTATTATTATTATTATTATTATTATTATTATTATTATTATTATTATTATTATTATTATTATTAGTATTATTGTTATAATATTATTATTATTATTATTATTATTATTAAATGCGATTGACTGGCGCGGGATGTGACATCACTCATCACGTGATCGGTGGAGGTTCGTGGCGGACTAGGCGACAGTCGGCAGCTGTGCTTTGAGATGTGCGGTTGTGTCTAGACGGTCCTCGAATCCAGTTGGCATGGAGCCAGAAGCAAGGTCGTCGGGGAAATCCCCGCGTGCGTGGACGATGTTCTGTGCTATCGCACTGACACACTTCATGTAAATAAGCGTCCTTCCAAGTTTTTTAAAAGTAAGTTTATCGAACTTCGAAAGAAACAATATTGAAAGGTCAGACCCGCCACGGTCACATTGGTCGCGCATCAGAGAGCCTGGCAGATAAGAATTGGAAAGCCGTTCACGACAAACACACAAAACGGTGGTGCGATTAAGCCAGAGCGTTGAAAGTCAAACGTCGACTATCGGATTGATGCTTTAAAGAAAACTATCCCCACAGTTCCTGGAACCCGTTCTGTGCTGTCGCAGCGCCCCGATTAAATCTAAAATATATATTTTTTTATATTGAGTTAAATACGTCATGCGCACACCGTTTCAAGATCTCCCCCGCCCCCTCTCGCGCAGCCATAAGCAGCGCCTTTCGCCACATTAGGTCTCATTAGCGGCTCTCCGTGGCGCTGAAAGTGATCGCGAGTAAATGCCTATCTCTCGCGTTATGCTCGGGGCAAGGTAGTGCGAAGCGACTCTATCGCATTGCGTTCTGTTTTCTTTTCTTGGGCTTGTTTCTTTTCTTCCTCCTAGTGTCCGGTTATGACTGGAACGCGCTATGCACTTAATCGATGGCAAAACCACGAGGTAACTGAGGCCGCCGATACCGTCTCCTGCCGTGGTTACGGTTACAAGTGTCCTTCTCATAACTGGTTATAAGAGTGGAGCTGGCCACAGGGGTATCCCTTCATTAATTACATCGGCAAAGTTACGTGAACGCACTGTTTTCACTGCTACCTGCAAAAGGAGTCGGTGCTTCGTGACGGCAAATGCGTTGGTGGCGAAGCTAGGAACCCTGCTTGTGTGACCAACAAAAAGAGGAAAATGACCGCGCCATTCGTTGATCGTGCACAGTGGCCGCTCGCGAGCACTTATTTTCGAACAGAGCCTGGACATTAGTGCCCGATCAGCGCGATCTTCAGTAGTAATAATAATAATAATTGGTTTTGGGGGAAAGTAAATGGCGCAGTATCTGTCTCATATATCGTTGGACACCTGAACCGCGCCGTAAGGAAAGGAATAAGGGAGGGAGTGAAAGAGGAAAGGGAGGAAGAGGTGCCGTAGTGGAGGGCTCGGGAATAATTTCGACCGCCTGTACTTTTTGTATTTTGTAAATAGCGTACAAAGCTCTCCCCTCTCCTTTCTTGCTATCGCTCCCCTCTATACTTCTCGCTATCCTCTCCCTTTACCCTTCACCTCCGCCGGCTGCAGCTCGGGTGCTTAAAATACTAGATAGCAATTGCCGCGGCCGCAACATTCTTTTCGCCCCGCCGCGGTGGCTCAGGGGTTAGGGCGCTCGACTACTGATCCGGAGTTCCCGGGTTCGAACCCGACCGCGGCGGCTGCGTTTTTATGGAGGAAAAACGCTAAGGCGCCCGTGTGCTGTGCGATGTGAGTGCACGCTAAAGATCCCCAGGTGGTCGAAATTATTCTGGAGCCCTCCACTACGGCAACTCTTTCTTCCTTTCCTCTTTAACTCCCTCCTTTATCCCTTCCCTTACGGCGCGGTTCAGGTGTCCAACGATATATGAGACAGATACTGCGCCATTTCCTTTTCCCCAAAACCAATTATTATTATTATTAACATTCTTTTCCTTCGCTTTTTTCTTCTTTGAATAAATCACTACACACACAGCTCGCCGTTAGAAACCAAAAAAGTGATGAGGCTGCGAGGCATAGTTGACGAAAATATGGTGCGCACCCTTCGTTGGAAATTAACTCACGACCAACCTTCCTCGCTTTGCGCATGATTGTTTCAACTGGTCAACCTTAGTTTTCGTGCGCGTGAATAAAAATGAGAAGTGCTGCTCCCGCTGAGCCAGCAGAGGCGTGGCGGGGAAGGTCACGTGGTGCCTGCGCCACGGAGTGACGCAATCTGATGAGTGACGCATCGCTGAGTGCTCATTGCAGGCGCGGGATTTTCGAAATGCGCCTGGAATGGCTAAAGTTTGTTAATCCACAGGACCATCGGAAAGCACGTTCTTGAAATTCTACTATCAGGTATGTCTATTACGAATATCCAGCTACAAATCTGTAATTACTAGTTCCAGTTCTGATAGTTAAAAATTTGACTATTAGAATTTAATTAACGAGCTTAGTAATTAAATCGATTCACCTGTTTCCCCGTTTCCGCAAACAGTGATTTACTAAGCTGCGAAAGTCATGCCATGCAGTTACTTCAAAACGCTTTTTTTTAATTAGTGGCAGCCTTCCCTGATGCAAAGGGTATATTAAGATTCTTCAGTGCAGTACGCTTTACTATTCTGACTAGCACGACGCACACTTCTCTAGGGCCGTGAGCTGCGCATGGCAAAATGGGCTGACATTATGTATAATCGTGCTGACCATTTGGTATCAGGTTCTCTGGTCTATGGGGGTTTAACTTCCCAAAGCGACTCAGGGGACGCCGTAGTGAAGGCCTCCAGAAATTTCAAGCACCTGGGGTTCTCTAGCGTGCACTGACATCGCACAGCACACGGACCTCTAGAACTTCGCCTCCGTCGAAATTTGACCGCCGTGGCCGGGATCGAACCCGCATCTTTCGGACCACCAGCCGAGCGCCATAACCACTGAGCCTCCGCGGCGGGAGATGTGAACTTCATATTGCTCGGTCCCCGCCGCGGTGGCTCAGTGGTTAGGGCGCTCGACTACTGATCCGGAGTTCCCGGGTTCGAACCCGACCGCGGCGGCTGCGTTTTTATGGAGGAAAAACGCTAAGGCGCCCGTGTGCTGTGCGATGTCAGTGCACGTTAAAGATCCCCAGGTGGTCGAAATTATTCCGGAGCCCTCCACTACCGCGGCACCTCTCTCATCCTTTCTTCTTTCACTCCCTCCTTTATCCCTTCCCTTACGGCGCGGTTCAGGTGTCCAACGATATATGAGACAGATACTGCGCCATTTCCATTCCACCAAAAACCAATTATTATTATATTGCTCGAGAAGCTGTCACCGGCAGATGTCACCAAAGCACACCATGAGTGCACCGTTGTGTGCTCTAGACTGGAGTTACTGTACTCTAGACAAGCATTTTGACTTCTCTACGTTTCAGCAGCACTGGCAACTAGGAACTTTGGAAGGGATTTTAAAGCTGCGAAATTGCACACAAAACAATGCACATGAGTGCTCATTCATCCCTGCCGAGAATACATGGGTGTAGTCAAAGGAAGGGTTCGTTATGACGTACATATGAAGAAAGCCAATAGTCACCAAAGCAAAGCACAAGGGAATGTTTCTTTTTCTTTTAATAATAATTCTGTGGTGTTCAGTTGGAAATTAGTCATTTTATGGCTGAAAGAGAGTCAGTTAAAAACCACCGTATTGTTACTTGCTTACATTTTTGTTCAAAACGCGAGGTTAAGTTGTGTTGCCTTTGTTCTCATTTGTCATGCTTTTTCCTTGTCTTGCAATGTTTTTTTTCTTTAAAATTAACCTATAGTTCGCTAATCACAAAGTGAACAAGAGAGGGGACAGTCTCAGGGTGCCTGCCAACGTTTCGACAAGAGGACTTGTCTTCGTCTGGGCAAAGCGTTCATCATTGGCGGGGTTTAAATATTGTCTTCACTTTGAGGAGGAAGGCCCGGTGTGCTGGTTTGTCTTTATGGCGACTTGTTGCGGTTCCATGTATGAAATGTTCGTGATGCTATGCATGTCTTGTACGGCTACTCCTGTATAAAGCCTGGCATTCAGGCTGGCAGTACCCTTCTAAATAAATAAATAAGTAAAACTAGTAGAAAAAACGACCACATGACGTCGGCGGGGTATGAGCCCACTTTCTAGCCAGTTATCTTTCAGCCATAAAATGATGACTATTAATTTTGGATTGAACAGCACCGCAAACTTTGGTGGCTTTCTTAACAATAATAATTGGTTTGGTGGGAAAGGAAATGGCGCAGTATCTGTCTCGTATATAGTTGGACACCTGAACCGCGCCGTAAGGGAAAGGATAAAGGAAAGAGTGAAAGAAGAAAGGAAGAAAGAGGTGCCGTAGTGGAGGTCTTTCGACCACCTGTTCGACCACCTGGGGAATCTTTAACGTGCACTGACATCGCACAGCACACGGGCGCCTTAGCGTTTTTCCTCCATAGAAACGCAGCCGCTGCGGTCGGGTTCGAACCCGGGAACTCCGGATCAGTGGTCGAGCGCCCTAACCACTGAGCCACCGCGGCGGGTTTGGTGGCTTCTTTGGTATCAGCATATGTCAGACGGACTTCGCTCAGACTTCAGTGTCAGCAAGTTTAAGCGACAGGTGCATAGCTTTAAACTCACCTCACGCTAACGGACGCCAAAACCCTGCAGAGCATTAACGAAACTGGGAGCGACGCGTGATATCTGCAGCAAGCGCACGTGCTCAGGGCGTCCTCCAGGCACGCCGAGCGTGCTCGCCCTCCGTCACACCTGGTGCGTAGCGCGGCGCTAAGCCGACGGCGTCGCTGCCGCTGACGTCGCTGCTGACGCCGGCCGCTTCTGTTCGCTCTCTTCCGCGTTGTTACCGAGTAACTACACAACCTCGTCGTAATCAACGCCACATCCTCGCCTCGGCGGCAGCGCGCGTGTTGTGAGCAGCTGTCGCAGCGAAGGTCTCCGCGAGCTCGTATAACAAACGCGTTACAGTGCCAGTCGTTAACGAAGATGAGGCGGTACAACGCGTCCCGCGGCAGGCTTAAGCGCACGCTACGAGCTTCGTAGGGAACGCGGAAGTTCCGGTATGCAGGTCGCATCATGCATATTATATGCTTAGGCGAGTGGAAGAACACACAGAGGCATTCTCTGTAGCACAACGATGACCTTATGAGGACTGTGACCTCGCAAGTCACGCGTTCTGCGGCTGCGTTGTAAGAGAAAGCTCTCCGGTAAGAGATGGCTGATAACCTGTATAACATTCGTTGTGGGCTGAGCCAAAACAATGAGGCGACAGTGCACAAAGTGACGTGCAGTTCCCGTCGCACTTGATTTGATGTGGGCTGTGGAGGAGAGGCGCTGT
Source organism: Amblyomma americanum (assembly GCF_052857255.1). NCBI lineage: Eukaryota > Metazoa > Arthropoda > Arachnida > Ixodida > Ixodidae > Amblyomma > Amblyomma americanum. The sequence continues at coordinate 36,175,882 of NC_135506.1, read as the reverse complement.
ACTAATAGGCTATCATGTAGCTAGGATGAGCCGTGTACTGCGATGGATATAGTATTGCCATGCGGGAAAGACGTTCTGACGAAGACACATCTCGCGCAGCTGTAGAAGGGGGAAGCTGAAGTTTTCTGTGGAGGAAATGACATATTTGGAACACCTATAGTAGGATACAACTTAATAATAATAATAATAGGTTTTTGGGGAAAGGAAATGGCGCAGTATCTGTCTCATATATCGTTGGACACCTGAACCGCGCCGTAAGGGAAGGGACAAAGGAGGAAGTGAAAGACGAAAGGAAGAGAGAGGTGCCGTAGTGGAGGGCTCCGGAATAATTTCGACCACCTGGGGATCTTTAACGTGTACTGATATCGCACAGCACACGGGCGCATTAGCGTTTTGCCTCCATAAAAACGCAGCAACTTAGAAAAAAAAACAGCAGTTAACACTGGACTACGGTCCGCGGCGTACTGTATTACTCCGCTAGCCTGTCACAGAAGTAAACGAAATCAGCTTTTTAACGTTTCAGTTTATTAAACAAGCCAGGTGTAAAAATTCTAGAGCACATAAATTTTTTATCTAGATTAGCTTCTTGTTTAGGTTACAAGAGATGTGCGCTGGTCCTGAATGTGGGCGGAGCTTCACTGCAGACTTAAGTTGTATACGGCTATAGGGGTGAGGACAACAACAACAACAAACTAGAGGTGAACTTTAGTCCGCCCCTCTGGTTTTAATACGCCCACCTGGTGATGTTCAACCGCACGTGTTATCGTCTACGCATCCTTTTTTTTTCAAAATTATGTTCTGCAGATTAGCATTGCTACGCCTTCCTATTCATGGCCGATGTCACAATGTGGGTTGTGCCACTAGACGCCCAGAGTACAACAACACTGGCCGCACGCCCTCTTAGCTCTCTCTCTCTAAAAAAAAAAATACTCTCTGTATCTGACCGCTCAGTCGGGAAAAATGCTTCACTATTCTTCCCGTCATATTCTGGTAGCAGCGGTGCGTTCATTTTTTCATTTTATTATCTTAAAGGCCCCAAAAAATGGGTGTTACATAAGGGGTAACTATAGAGGCGGCAACTTCCCACAGTGCGATTCATTATGCACGAAGATAACTACGGAAAGGGAAACGGCAGCATTAACTTCGGAAGACACAAGGAGTAGTGTGGATTCGAATGCAGACTGGAGTTTGTACCGCGCTAGCAGAAATCAAGTGGAAATAGTGGACATATGCGAGTCTTGTAACCCGGACAGCAAGTAACCGATGGTCTGCTGCGGTATAGAAAGTGGATTCCGAGAAAAGAGAAATTCAGTCTGGTGCGGTACATAGATAGTCAGGGTGGGCCGATGAGATAAGAAAACGTAGTTGCATAAAGTGGCCGCACGTGGTGCTTGGCATGGCTCAATAAAACAGGACTTTTGGACTGCAGTGGTCCTACCAGTTCTACCGTTGACGATAAAAATTTCGAAACATGAAGCTCCATGGTAATTCGAAAATTTGACGTATAGTTAAGCTGAGCAACAAAGCTATAAAGATTTTCGAGAAAATTACGGACATCTATCAAATAGCATGCACAAAGCACCAACAGCGCAGTAAACAAAAGGTGACGGGTGGTCGCCATAATGCATCATGGCACAAACTCCAGGTGTAGTTGACGCTACATAAACAACGCAGTTTCCCCTCTACCTTGGCCCCTCTTCCCCAAGTGACACTCATTCCAACCCGTACCTCCTTAAGCAAAACTACTCTGCGCGTCACTGTACGCAGGCATCCGAACGAACTGCGTTCATCTTGCCTGCCATGTCCTTGGCTTGTCAGCAGTGACGGCGCCATGTATACACCATTGACATCGTTGCCTCCTGAAAACCGCGGGTGACGAAACCTATCAAACAAACGGGCCACACACGCCGGCCAATTATCCCTCCGAACAGGAGATGGAAGTCGACTCCTCTCCGAGTCCCACGGCACACAGATCTGACCCTCCGGAACGCACGTCTTTCTTGTCGGATGTGACCCGCACTGGCCGAGCTCTCAATCACGGCTGACATGAGAGGAACGTTACACACAGCTGCTCGCATCTTAGCCATCGATATCGTTCGGTTTGAAGCCGAAGTCGAAGGAGACAATAGTCGCGCGGGAGAGAAGCCCCCGGCCGAGGCCGGATCGTATCGTCCTCTCTGCGACTTTCGAGTGTTTGATCGGAGAAAAGACCTCGCGCTCGCGCGCGCATGCGCGAAAGGGAGGGGGGGGGGGGGGGATTTCGGTCCGGCCGAGACCGGCCCGAACAGCCCACAACCGACCACCGGTGGCGCGGCGGCAGTGCATTCTTCGCAAGGCTTCTCGTGGCCTCCGGTAACGTAACGGCAGCGAGGAGAGACTGCAGGTAAAGTGCGAAAGGAGCCGAGAGAGCGGAATTGGAGAAAGAACCGCATCTCTCTCTCTCTCTCTCTCTCTCTCTTTCTCCTCGCCTTTCCTCTTCCCGACGTCCGGAAGAAGATGCACTTTCTTCGCTCGCCGACGAGTTCTCGCTATTCCCGCCACTTGTGTGAGCGAGAGAACTGCGGCCCCTCTCTCCACTACTTCCGTGCACTGCCGCGGAAGCTATACTGCTGCTTTGCAAAACCTGTCCGCTGGAAGAAGATGGAGCGAGAGAGAAGGAGAGGGGCGCGTACTGAAGCGCTCCACTGCTCCGATGTTTCGTTCCACCTGACCGGAATGGAATGCGAACCATCTGCTTGAAGTTGCGCCTGCATTCTTTCCCGCTTGTGAGTTCAGCCATGAGAGCAAGAAATGTAATTTTTCTCTGTATCCTTCCTTTTTTTTCGGCGGAACGGATATCGTGCTTGGCGTACTGGCTACATACTATTACATCGATGCCGCATTGCTGGCTGTGAAAACAACGTTTGAGGCGTGCTCGCGCTCTTTTACATCCCTTGGGTAGTACCGCCTGGTTGTTAATTAATCGTCCATTATATCAATAAATTGCCAATGCACAGCCTTGTCCAAAAATACGCCACCCACGGGCTTTGTTTCTAAACCGTATAGCGGGGCCCTTGTTTCACATCTGCTCGCGCAGACCCCTCTGCTAGTCTGCTCCAATGTATTTTTGACGAATCCCGAAGTGTGAAGTATTTTAAAAGGGCAATTACTCATTAGCGTCACCTTCCTCCAAAGCTGAAATATGCTTCAATGAGGGATTTCCCTAAAACAGCTTGCACCATATCTGAAGCTGTGCTTGCAGACGTGAGAAATGCAGTTTAGCCTTGCCCATTACTCCCAGTACTGCATCGATTAAACCGAAAGGTTTCAGGAACCTTCGCGTTTGACGTCTTGTGCGCAGACAAAGCTAGCAGGTAGTGAGATATAAACGACTTGTCAGTGGTGCAATCGAGACCCGTACTAAAGAAATAAAACTGAACGAGGCGGAAGTTACGTCGAAATGAAATATTGTGACCCTGTACCGCACGTGCACCACTGAGCTTCGACCGGTTTAAAAGCAGAAATGAGTTCCTTTCGAGCCGTCCGTGCATCGGCGCACACCGGATGTCTTGTTGAGTAATGAGGACGCATGCAGCTCGCGGTCACGAACGTGGCCTCCGAGATTCGAACGCGGCCTTACGGGTGCGCTGCTGTCAGGAGGTACATGAGCCTCGTTTGTTTCAATTAGCCGCTGAGGCCGACGCTCCCGCCGACGTGCAGAGCTGCTCTGCGCATGCTATGCCGGCCGAGGTGAGTGTGCGGCGACGCCAAGTCCTCTCTCTTGTGAGGATTCCTGCTCCGCGGTGGTTCGTCAGTGGCTAAGAAAGTGGACATCGCGGTGCATACAGTCGTCCGGCTTTGTACCTTCACAAACAAACCTTTGTACCTTTCATTTCGTTTCATTTATTTATTTGTTTACCACCACAATATACATGGTGACACGGTGTTCATAGTAAAAGCGGCCTCTTGGACCGCTTGACCTGGAAACGGACACCTGGCTGCGAACTTTGGCAACAAAACAGTGGCACACTTTCAAATTATAATACAATATAATTATAATACAATGTTGCAAATAATCGCGACAGGTGCTTCCCGAAAGGAAAATCGCGACAAACAAACCTTACAAACAAACCTTTGTCGGAGAGGATTTCCAGAGTTCACGTGGTCGTCGTAGTTGTAATAGTAGAGGCAGCAGTACCAGTAGTTGTAGTAGCAGTGATTATTAAGGTTAGGGTTTAATGGCGCTAGTAGAGCTTGGCTAAAGAGGGTCACGACAGACTTGTTTTCATGCGCTGGGGTCAAGGATTTTGTCTCAAGCATTTCGCTTCAGAGAAAATGTGCATCAGGCAAGTGAAAAGTGTGTGCCATAAGAAAACAGCTGGTTACCATGAGGCACTGTGGATCGAACCTCGCACCTCCCATATCTGAGGCGGATGCTCAAACCACTAGGCCAGTGTAGCAGTAGCAGTAGCAGTCTAAGCAGCAGTAGGAACAGTAGCAGTAGCAGCAGTAGCAGCAGTAGCAGAAGTAGCAGCAGTATTAGTAGTAGTAGCAGCAGCAGTAGTAGTAGTAATAGCAGCAGTAGGAGTAGTGCAAATTGTAGCAGTAGTAGCAGTAGTAGTAGCAGTAGTAGTAGTAGCAGCAGCAGTAGTAACAGCAGCAGTAGTGTAGTACTCGTAGTAGTCTCCCTATCGTAACAGGAATCTATGACGTCCCTATTCCGGGATCGTTGTTTGGCCACTGAAAATGGGGCGTTGCCTAGCTCATGAGCTGTCCAGCTTTGATCACGTGACCAGAGTTGGAAATCTCAGAATATGCATTCTGTGGTGAAATGATGAGGGCCTCTGGTTCGGGGGAAGAGGGAGGGGGGGGAAGCTTTATACAGCTATTGTTGTCATCTTTTCGTCTCCGTAAAACTGAGGAGGACAAGTGTGGGAGTTTTAACGCAGTTTGCGTCTTTACCAGACAGATTGCACGAAAACTGTCACCGTCATCATCATCACCATCGTCATCATCATCATCTTCTTCCGAACTGTGTGCGCTGCGGGACCAAGGTCTCTCCCGTATTTTTCTTATTAATCCTGTCGTTCTCGAGCGGCGGTTATACCCGCAGACTTCATTATCTCATGTTTGAAACAGCGCGATAGCTGGAACAAAAAAAAAAAGGACAGAGGAGCGCACCAAGCCGAGCTCGGCGCCAACCAACAAGCTCGATTCATTACACTTGTGCATTTAATTTTATCTACATTGGGCCTTTTCGGATCTCTTGTTTTCTGTGTTATTCTTAATCCAGCTTTATGCATAATGCTGCCAGCGTCAGCTTCATGACCAGCTCCGCTGTATACATCAGCACTTGTGGTGTCTCTTCTTTTCTCATCCCGTCCATCGCGCTGCTTCAAGCACGAACGCAATCCAAAAGCTGGACTTACAGTTCATTTCCAATCGCATCCGCCAATCTCACACTCCGCCGCTCCCTGCCATGTTTACCCTCTCTTGGAATGAACTCTGTTATCCTCCCTTCGCATTGCATGCCCTGTACATGTCCATTTCCTATTCGTGATTTCAGCTAGAACATCATTAACTCGCGTTTGCTTCTGACCCACTACTGTCTCTTAACCTTTATCCTGTCACTTTCCTTTTCATGGTTCGCTGAGTGGTCCTCAGATTAATTTCAACCCATTTCGTCCTTTCAGGCCTGTAGTGGCGGTCTCAGTTCGAGCTGAAGTCAATGATGGAACACGCAGTCCTTAAGAAATCGCTCCTTCCGGAAATGTCTATACAGGCAGAGAAAATGCAAGGCTTGAGAAAACGCTCGCGAGGTTCTGTCATAACTGTTAACTTCACTGCTATACAGCTGGGAGGAGCATGGGCACGAATGTCGAGGTTTGTCGCGTCTATATTTTCGTATAAGTTTCGGCTTGCACAAATACAAGAAATATAGTCGAGGCTTCGACGGCATACCGTCTGGTCAGGAATCATGGCTTGGTGAGGTTCACTGGTCACTGACCAAGGTCAACAAAAAATGACGTTTCGGGAGCGCTACGGCTCCCTTGTTCACAATGAGCAACCAGCTGGACGTCCCGGGCTTTTTGTAGCGGTTACTATCGTTTTGAGGCATTTCGCGTAGATAGGGTGCAACGTGCCGTCATTCTTATTTATTGTGTTGGGCGTAGTCTGGATGATTAATGACTCGAGATTTCGGCGGGCTGATACATTCTTTCCCGTTGTCACTATATCTGCTTCATCCCAGTTAATTTCGTGACCAGTCCCTTGCGCATGCTCCGCGATTGCGTTCGTTGTCACTTTTCCTTTTCGTACATCGTACTGATGTTTCGTACATCAGTACGATGAAGCAGATATAGTGACAACGGGAAAGAATGTATCAGCCCGCCGAAATCTCGAGTCATTAATCATCCAGACTACGCCCAACACAATAAATAAGAATGACGGCACGTTGCACCCTATCTACGCGAAATGCCTCAAAACGATAGTAACCGCTACAAAAAGCCCGGGACGTCCAGCTGGTTGCTCATTGTGAACAAGGGAGCCGTAGCGCTCCCGAAACGTCATTTTTTTGTTGACCTTGGTCAGTGACCAGTGAACCTCATCAAGTCGCGACAAATGCAAGTGGAAAAAATACGGCTGGCGGTTTAGCATTGCTAAGCGCAAAGTAATGTGCGAAAACGCAGTTTTTTGCAGGTGGACCCCACCGCCACGTGCCTGAAAGCGCGATTGAGGTGTCCACTGACCCATGGAGACAGATATGCGCGTCTTAAGTTTTTCGTCGTCAGTGCCAATTTACCCAATGTACGCAGGCGGCCTATGTTCCAGTGCCGCGTTTGAGCAGCAATGTTGTCAACGCAAACGTGTATTACTCTAGTGCAGTGGTTCTGCCACAACTTTGTACACGCCTACGCATGCAGTGCACACCTCGCGGTCACTACCACAACATGGCTCAAAGCACGAATCGTAGTTTGATAGTGTAGTATTGGTTGATGAAGAAGACGATGTTGAATTCGCAGCGCGAGAGTGTTACAGTTTAACACAATGCGTGTTCAGCAGCGGCGATAGCATAGTGCTCTCGCGCATGACCAGCGAAGCAGATCATACAAACATCATAAGATCTTGTTCGAGGTTTGCCCATCGGAATAGTGCTTTTGCACTATAACTCGGACAACGCTCAACCTACCCTTCAGAGTACGATGCTATAGCATTTGAGATCCCTACCGCCCGAGTGCTCCTTCTCTTTCGTAGGTTCATAGATCGCAGCGAGTCACTGTTCTGGCAGGCGGCTGCTTCAAACACAGCCGCCTGTGGGGCTTATGAGACCCTGGTACTCGCCCCCAACTCCCTTAAGGCTCATTTGTGCACTCATAGTCCTTCGCGAGGCTGCCTATCTCTCGACCAATGAGCTGATGCGCTGTGTCACGGTGGGAAGGTGGCAATTGCATTGAATTTATTTCAATCAGTTTCAATTCCACCTGCCATGGTGAGCAGGTGGCATCGTCGTGTCAGGTGGACCACCTGCATTTTCGGGACACGAGTGGACGGACGGATCGACAGCCGACCTTTCTCGTGAACTGAAGCTCTAATGCTAACGCATCAATATTCTGTGCCTTTATCTGTAGGACCGCAGAGGTCTCGAGTCACATATTTAATTACAAGGGCGCGGAGACTTGCGCGAGCTACATAACTGGCAGGTCAAAGTGTGACACGTGCTTTTGAACGTGCGTACAAGCTTCGATTTCTCCGGGGCAGGCACTGCAGCTTCCTACGCAAGCGACGTTCAAGGCCTTCGATATGCGATTTTTGTCACAGCTAATGATTGTCTACGCCGTGCCGCTGTGCAATCGAGATCTGCACGTGGTTTAACGCTGGAATGGGGCCAGCTGAAAGTGGTGTTGAAGGGGAGAATGTAGAAGCGAAAGAAGGTACTCAGGGCGGTTCCGCGAACATCGCTGTCGCCACCGATTGAAACTCGTTTGCAGTCTGCACCCGTATTTTGCGCGACGACCATCGGCACTGAAAACACAGTACGCGATGCTTGCACGGAACGACTCAGAACGCGCACACGATCACCACACGCGCGTGTCATCTGATCGGCCTCTGTACGCAGGCGGTAGATAAGGGTTTCGCACGATTGGAGTCTGGAGCGTGTTTTCTGCTCTGAATATTGGTTTTCCCGCTCGATACGCTGACGTCATATTCCGGGGAATGTAACGCGACCTCGGTGGCCTATTTTGCGAAGTCTGTGTGCATTCGTCGTCGCTGCCTTCCGGAAACGGCGGAATGTTGAAAATCGCCGATCCCCGTTTCTCCGTCGCGAGTGAGAATTTGTAATGCATTCTCACGTGCAGAAGCAATCCTGCACGAATATGGGACACGGTGCCGTAGTGGAAGGCTCCGAAAAAAATGGTATAGCATTTCAACGTATCCGGAGTTCCCGGGTTCGAACCCGACCGCGGCGGCTGCGTTTTTATGGAGGAAAAACGCTAAGGCGCCCGTGTGCTGTGCGATGTCAGTGCACGTTAAAGATGCCCAGGTGGTCGAAATTATTCCGGAGCCCTCCACTACGGCACCTCTCTCTTCCTTTCTTCTTTCACTCCCTCCTTTACCCTTCCCTTATGGCGCGGTTCAGGTGTCCAACGATATATGAGACAGATACTGCGCCATTTCCTTTCCCCCCAAAACCAATTATTATTATTATTATTATTATTAATATTATTATTATTATTATTATTATTATTATTATTATTTCAACTTAGTTAAACTGAATAGACGTGCTAAAGGAAAGCATGTGTTTAGCCTCCGATATTATACTGAGGCTAAGCTCCGATCGAGGTTAAGCTGATCTGATCTGTTCGCGCCGCAGATGGAAGTCGATGAAGATGACGACGTGCAATGCACAGCGCGAGAATCCCCTATGTGGGCATGTGCCATTGTGTGAGGACAACAACAACAACAACAACAACAACAACAACAACAACAACAACAACAACAACAACAACAACAACAACAACAACAACAACAACAACAACAACAACAACAACAACAACAACAACAACAACAACAACAACAACAACAACAACAACAACAACAACAACAACAACAACAACAACAACAACAACAACAACAACAACAACAACAACAACGTGTGGCAGTCATGGTGGGTGAACAGCGCAACAAAGACGCTTGTCTTGCCTTTGTCCCGCCTCTGTCGCGCTGTTCACCCGCCATGAATTCTTACCAACTTGCCAAAATATGAGCTTTACTCAACTGTGTTGCGGTTTAACACGAGGCGCGCTTGGCTCCCGCGACAGCCAAGTGCTCTCGCGCAGTGGCCTGCGCTGCTGATCTGTGCGCGCCGCCGCGGGCTCGACTGTCATAGGTGATACTTATTTCAGTTATTTTTAGCTTAGCATGGCGTCGCTATTGCTAGGCAACGGCACAAGAAAGATCGAGACAACATTCATGGTCGGTGTTGGTGAGCTTATGAGTGCTTTCACACTAACAATTTCGACCACCCACGGTTGCTTCACATGCACTGACATCACAGAGCATACGGGTGGTTGGCATTGTGTCTCTATCCAAATGCTGCCTCCGCTTTTAGCAATGAACCTGTGACAGCGAGCAGGAGGAAGAAAAAAACTTTATCAAAGCCGGCACTAAGCCCCGTGAAAAAGTGCGCTTGCTTCGCTAAGGCCCGTTGGTCATCTGCATAGCCTGAGTGAAGCCAAGCTCTCCATGAAGCAGGGGGAGATTAAGGGAGATAAGGAGAGGCAATGACTGTGTTACATGAGTAGAGACTGCCCTGTGTCTCCCTTGACCTCTGGACAGTTCGGACAGCGGTCTGTGTCACTCAATTTGAAGTTGCAGAGCATCAGTGGAGTGAGGTGAGTGTTAGTTTGAACTTTGCGAAGGACGTGTGCTTGTTCCGTGTTGAGGGACGGGTGCCGTTGGGGTAAAAATGTGCGGTTTTTTTCTGATGCTGTGATAGAATTAAGCTATTAGCTCTTTGTAGCGGCCATTGGATTTGGCCAAAGAATCGAGGGCACCCGAATGTTAATTTCGCGGGCCTGTTGATGAGCCAACTCATTTCCTTCAATACCAGCATGACGAGGTATCCAACGCAGGGGATGTGTGCTCAGCAACTGAACACGATTTCTACAACAGGCGATTTTTATTTATTTGAATGTTTCGTGCTCAATTCAGTTGAGTA